>NC_053045.1:51368614-51671644 GCF_003473485.1 Medicago truncatula | reverse complement strand
TCTTGTACAAAATCGGGAGATTTTATGTTTGACCGATATCATGATGCCCACTTCCATTATTTTTGAATGTATGAACTGTTTACAAATACTGAACACATTTTCTCAAGAAAAAAAGTATGAATGTTAGCTGTTGCACAGATGTTATGCATTCTAAGTTTTGATTGAGGAACTATGTTTTTGCGTTTCTTCTCTATTATATATTCTATTTGATTTGTTCTACTTACTAAACTTGAAATTACTTCGTTAAAAGAAATGTTATGTACTTTTATAAGATATCCTCTCACCTCCCTCGTCTTCTCTTTTAATCCATATGAAGCTTTGGCAGCATCTGAAGGGAGGTTGAATGAAGGCATTGAACATACAGACGAAACACATGAGGCCATCTCTTGGTATAACAGGGTACTTGGTTTTCATGTCAAAGGGGGACGTGGTAATTGACAATTAACTTTTTTTGCATAAGGTTTCTTTTTATTCTTCTTCACAAAGTTGATATCCTTATTAGTTATGCTCTTCAGGGGTAAAGTTCACGTTCAAGAATATAAATTTGAAGAATCCAAATGAGGAGTACTCTTTTACTGTCTTCCATGATAAAAATACTTATACATGTAAGCAGCCTGCATTTATGATTTTATACAATATTCAGTGTATATACACTTCATGAAACCTACACCATCTCTTTTATCTTTCAGTGTTACGTTGTGAACCTTCCTTCGATGGTATTGAAGAGCTGGTCCATGAATTAAACAAGACAGATGGTCTGTTTAAGTTTGTCAGAGTAATGAGGAAAAAATTTCAAGAAGCATTGGTACAAGGTATCAATGTTTGTTTCTATCTTTTAAATGAGTGCATGCATGTGATGTGGGAGCTCTGCATATTGGAGACTGAAAAGACCGCTTGAATTGTAAAATGATAATAATTCCAAATATGCAGAGCTCCAATACGAAGTGATTCTATTAATAATAATAGTAATTCCAAATACTTCATATTATAATGATGTTTATTCATTATTTGAAGAAAATTTATTGAATGAATGTTTTACCAGTTCATATGTCTTATTGAACTGTTCAAACATGGTTCTAGTTGATTTGATATTCTTCTCATTAGCTTATTATTATATGAATATAAGTATAATTGTTCTTAATATATTTTCTTCACATGTCTAATTAAATAGTATCTTCGCTTGTTGGAAATTGGATGAAAGGGTTGCTTGTAATGAATGTAACTTTATCTAATTGCTATTAAACAGGGAGCTTAGTTCTAACAACAGTCAATCCTGGAGAATCTGCCTTTATATCTTCATCCGCTCCTGGCACATCTGTTAGAAGTGATTCTACAACCATGGAAAATGAGCATGAAGTGGAACGCTCTGGCAGTAGTGCACAATTAAAGAAAAAACAAGTTCGCAGAAGGAAAAGTTTGGCACGTTTATCTCCTGATTCTGCTTCATCTGTTCGCCAGTCTCCACGTTTGAAGGTATGAATTACTATATGTTGTATTTCTTGAATTTTTTTGTTTAACCACCCAGGTAGACGTTTATGATCACCACTCTGGAATGTTGATACTTTTCAGTTGCAGTGTTGTCTATTGTACTTTGACAAGCACTGTTTTTTGAAGAAGGTGTGTTTTAGGAAGAATAGAATAAATTGGTAAATGGGGCAGGGAAGTTATAACCAAATAGAAAACTTAATAATGTATTAACTGTAGTTAGCTGAAGCATATAATGTATATTAGAGAATAAAGAAGGGTTATGGAATTCCCTAGCTTGTATTCTTGTTGTCAGCAATTGATACAGTCAGCTGCTATCTGATTCTGGCATGTCATTTGGACTTGCTAATGCACCTTTTACCTTCCAAGAGTTGATGGGCGAATTGTGAAGGCTGTAATAGAGGGCCAAAAGAACACGTTGAGCACCTGAAGGTTTTTCGATTGTTCCAATGTAATATCTGGGGGTAAAGATGTAAACTTGCTGAAGAAGCTGTAGTGTCTTTGGCCAAATTGCGTCACAAAAAGGGGTTGCTGTAGGCAGACCTGTAAAAGCTGAATCAATAAATTAGTGGCCTGCCCCAAATACGTGAAGGTCATAAAAAGGTTTTGGGGGTTGATAGGATACTACAGAAAATTTCTGAAGAACTACGGGTTAGTTGCCAAATCGCTTACTGAATTGCTTGAGATAACCTCTAATGATCTAAACAAATGGAACATGTTGTCCAAGCATTAAAGCTATAACTTAACTGTCTGTCCTAGGCTCTTTGTAGTCCCAGATTTGGTCATGGCTTTTATTGTTGAAACTGATGTTTCGAGAAATGCTTGGGAGCTGTGCTGCTGCAATAGGGACATCCTCTAGCTTTCCTTAGCTAACAACTATCAGGGAGGAAATCAGTTTATGATAGAGAGCTAATGACTATAGTGCAGGACTGCTCACTGTGTCAGCAGTCAGTGTGTAAATGGAGGCATTATCTAATGGGGAGGCACCTTTATTATCCGAAATAATGCTCTTTTGAATTTTGTATTTATTGATGTTGGATTAAAATAATTTTGAGTGGCGAAAAATAAAAATGCTAAAAGAACGGTAACTAGGCTCTGACCTACTCAGCTGCACTTAACCTGGGGTTCCTTTTCTAGGTTTTATGACTCATTCTCGAGTCCTGGCCTCCTGGGGTGCTTTAGGCGTGCAGGGTTATTATTGCACGTGTTCTTTCATCAATAAATTTGTAAATAGTTATGATGGCATGTTTTCTACGTGATTTATTTATATGATTCTTGCACAGAACTCGGCTAAACTGATGTATCATATGTGACAGACTAGGAGATAAAATACAAAGGATGTTTGCCACCTCATTTGATGCTACGTGCTGAGCTCCCGAGGTTCTCTTGCAGGCATAACTCATTACTCAGGTTGCTAAGTGTTTGCTAACAAATTCACACATTCCAGACATATCTATGTTCTGGTTGCTAAGCTATTTTTGAAACTATGATGTCAATGTAGTTCTGGTTGTGTGTTATGTCTTGTTTTATTTGTATAGTTCTTTTAATTTTTCCCAAAATCATGTAACCGTCAGTCATTAGGGTGTTGATATAGTTTATTGACAATGTATTTGAAATGGTTTTCCATGATTTTTTATTATTTGTTTCCCTCCTCTTGTGTCCAAAAATTTCACCTTTGGATGAATCTTATGATAGGGAAAAACTACGGTTTTGTCTGGTTCCACCCATTTGAAGGAGGAAAACATGTTTTTAATATTGTGCTAAACTGCTATGTGAAATCTGAAGAAACAAAATAATTAAAGATGCAAGTTGATTGATCTCAATTCGAATGCAATATCTGGGGGTGCTCAACAGTTGGATTTGTTGTATTTTAATTCAAGTTAGTTAAAACAGTTAGGTTTGTTGGCGATTTTTGAGAATTTTCATGTCATATATTGTAAATATACGATATGATGTATCATGCATACATCGTGCAGCTAATTAGAGAAATTAAGGTATTATTTTACTCTAAAACCTTTCCCCTTCGTTATGGTGTAGTTTTAACTTTCCTTTCAAAACTCTAGTATTAGCTTAATGGTTTCTACTTAAAATCAACATTAATTATACACACACACATATGCAAGGTGCCCACAAACAGTGTCATGAAAAGAGGGAAGAAGGATTTCCAACTGCTGTTTGTCTTATGCTTGGTTTGTAACTACGTTTGTCTTTGATTTCTCGTGTTCCAAAGTCTTTTACCGTGCTTTTTCCAAAGCTACAAATTGTATCGTAGGACTAAACGTGTGTTTAGCATCATCTCACCACATACAAACATATGCTTGATTTATGTTTGAGTCAAATGTGACTTTGTCAAAATAACGTAGGCCTCAAATACTAAAGTGCAGCTTTTATTTCCGTTTGAAATGACAATGACTCACTGTGACTTCGATAATATCACCGTCAGTCCAAACACGCCATAACGCCATTAGTTATTCGTGAAGTAAGGTATTAGTATTTTTGAAAGTTGTCGATGCACCCTGCAGAGATATGTTAGTTAATTCATATAAGTTTTACATAAATACTGTCCTTTTTAATGGAAAATAATATTGAGATGTATTTTCCTCTTACGCAGTGATTCTAACAGAAGAAGGCGAAATCAAATTGTTTGAGTCGTCAATTTAAGAGACAGTCTAATCTGGTATGTAAAAAATCGAAAGAAAAGACCAAAACATAAATATATAGACGGGTTATGTGGTTGCTTACGATACGAACCTGTGATATTGTTTGAGCAACTTTGATGCAATGAAAAAGAAGTAATCTGCATGGAATTTTTGCAAATATGTGATTTAATTGGTTTTAAGTTCTTTATAAAATTATTTAATGCAAGCCTTTTTTTTAACAGGTAAAAATGATATATATATATATATATATATATATATATATATATATATATATATATATAAAATAACAACATAGTCGCTTCTTCGGCACAAGATGTGCCTACAGAAGACGATTAAAGTTACAAACTGAGTTCATCACACAAAAAACAAAGTTAACCAATGGCCAAACAAGCAAGAGGGCAAGCAATCCAAATATGAACACCTAAAACATAAACGGCGTTAGTCGCCTTCTTCCACCAATATGAGTGAATTTGTACTTACCCTGTATTAAGCCCTTTAATAATTTTTGTCCTCACAATGTCCGGATGCACTGCATTGTTAGTTACTCTTGCATTCCTTGCCTATGATTTCCCAATATTTAAAAAAAGTATCAATACAAAGTTTTATTTTAGTAGCATGATTATCACCCTTAACCATAACAATAACAAAAATAATATATTTGTTAAAAAATAATGTCCTGCAATTTAGGAAGGAAATAAGCATAAGAAATTATCAAAGTTTTGTTGCGTTTTAAAATACAAATCCCTTTCTGTTGCCTATGTTTATATGTGGATGTTAGAATATAATATTATCAATGGTCACCACCACATAATTTATTTTATTATAAATGAATATTATTATATTAGAATTGTGTGTAACATCATACCAACCTAGTTAGAAGGAGACAAACAAAATCATTCTAATGTTCCTTTTTTTTTATTCATACACAGGTCACCTAGGACTCTGTTTGAGCCTAATTAATTTTAACTATACTTTTTTCTTTTAAGGGAAATTTTACTTGACTTTGCTTTCTCTGATTTGTGAATGCATTTTCTGTCTTTTGTTAAGAGCTACAAATTAAAGGATTGGCATTCAGATTATGCTGATGTAGTCAAAGATTTGGCATTGCTTTTCAATCTCAGATAATAATGAAAAAAGTACCTAAGCAAATGTCATTTCAATTTTCTCTTCGGAGAGGTTCTGAGAATATACTCCTGCATTTGTTTCTGTAAACCAAATTTATTACTCCCTCCTGTCTGGAATATACTAAAAAAATGAATCTTTTTTAATATTCGAAATCAGAGGGAGCAATTCCAATAAACTATTAACATAAAAACACGATCAAGGTTTTACGTAAAGTTCGCGACCTCATTCTACGTCAAAGCATAATAGTTTCTTATGTTGCCAAAACCATAATGCACTTGCGATTGAGGTCGCATAAGTTATGTGTAATCCCAATTTTCAGATCGGACTGGACGGAGCATGAAGATATTACCATATGACTGTATCATTTCCATCACAAGATCAGTAAAGAATAATTATTCACTTTAAGAGAAACAAAGATCTATAAATTGAGAGAAACAAAGTTCATTTTGAAACTTGAACTCGGCCCATGAAATTAGAACTCATATTGGTATCAAAACCGAATCTGAAGTTGGAAGAGAAATTGAATACGAATCATTTTAGGTTCTCTCATAAAGAAACGAAATAGGAAAAAAGAAAGAAAAAAATGAAAAGTAATCTTAGATTTTTTCCAGAAAATGAAATAGAAACTAAAAAAATGATAAAGTAAAAAACTGAGAATAGATTTTTTTTGGAAAAATTGCAGCGAAATTGTATTTCAACGAGGAAATCATCACTCTGATACCGTGTTAATTAAGAAACATGATACCAGAGGAGATGAGAGAGGAAGGTTCATAAATTTGTATTGTAGATGATAGAACATGATACAAATGAAAGGGTTGATTATAAAGGAGTATCATTTTATACTTTATACTCTTATTTGTACAATAAATGATGATTTATCATCATGTATGCATCGTCCATCAAATGAAAGAAATTAAGGTATTATTTACTCTAAAGCCTCTTCCCCTTGATTATAATGTAGTTTTAATTTTTCAATTTTAAATTAATATATACACACACATGCACGGTGTCTGTCTAGATACAAGGTCAAGAGTAGAGGGAAGAAGAACTTCCAATTGCTGCTTGTCTTAGTCGTTTATGAAGCAAATTATTTGTATTGTTCCATAGCTTTTTTGCTTCTGATTCGTCGTTTGCAAGTCTTGAGCAGCTACTCTCGTTACAGTCAGTAAAGAATTTCCCACTCACCCCTTCGGTTTTTTGGCTTAGAGCAACATAACAAGTCGTTGATGCACCCTGCAAAGTGCAAACACATATATTAAAATCCCTAATCTAATCACCATGGTTTGGAAAACATAAAATGAACTGAGTAATGTAGTTGCTTACAAACCTGTGATGTCGTTTTGAGCAGCTTTGATGCAATAAAAAACAAGGAATCTGCATGGAATTTTTGTAAAAATGTGGCTTAATTAAATTTGAAACAAAACGAAATTATTTAATGCAAGACGAATTTTTACTAACCCGTTATTAAGCCCTTATGTGCTCTAATAATTCCTGTCTTCACAATGCCTGGATGCACTGCATTGATAGTTACTCTTGCATTCCTTGCCTATAATTATTTTCCAATATTAAAAAAAATATTAGTACAAAGTTTTATTTTAGTGGCATGATTATCATTTATCACCCTTAATCATAGATTGCAAGAACAAATGTATAAAGTTAATTTGAGGTGTTATTTCTAATTTCTAACCTTTAGTTGTCTAGCCATTTCCTTCACATGCAGAATCATGGCTAATTTGGATTGAGCATATGCACGTGTCCCATTGTAACTACATTTTTGTTATTTAAAGATTCATTAGTATCTAAAATTTAATTAATGCAATATAACTTTTTGTTCTTAATTTTGCAGAGAAAAGGAAAGAAATGGTGACTGTACTTTTTTCCAGTGAGCATGTCTTTAAAACAAAAGCAACTTCTTTTCACCCAGCTATGAATTACTGAAGAAATATTTATTATTCTTCCTTGAATGCCTATTTTATTTGCAGTATCTATCATTTTCTCCAGTAGCATTTTTGTTAACAAAAAATGTCCTGCAATTTAAGAAGAGAAAAAATTATCAAAATTTTGTTGAATGTCAAATCCAAAATTCCAAATCCCTGTCTGTTGCCTATCTGTGGGTATTCTATTCTTGTCATTCTTTTAATTCAAACAAATTAGAAGATACATAGTAATAAAAATGAAACAAACTAATTGTCCAAATTAACCTTAAAAAATGTTTCATGGACAGCCTTTTTTCATACCCCATGACACTTGATTAATCACGACTAAAGATATTGTTAATTCAAGTTGAAAATTGTGGTTAATTCAAATAGTTGAATAAACCATAATTTTGACCGTCAATTGAATTAACAAATTACACATATGAATTAACCATATTTTTTAACATGATTAATCAGGTGTCCTGCTAGTAGTATACGTGTGTGAACGCGGTCCGCGGGGCTTTAAACCAAATTTTTTCGTCCATTTAAATTTTGGTCCGTGTGATTGGACCGTTTAGACCTTTTATTATGAAGTTTAAATCTGCATAAAATTCTTGACAAAAAAAAATCTGCATAAAATTTTATTTTTAAATAATTTGTCCACCATAATTAGACTATTGAAGTTCTTTTTTTTTTACAAAAGACTATTGAAGTTCTTTTTAAGTGTCATTTGTGACATTTTTTTTATGTGGTACATACAACTTACAAGTTATAACATAAAATTATCAACTATTAGCAAAAACAAAAACATAAAATTATCAACAATAGCAAAATAAAATTAGCTTTTATAGAAAAATGAATTTTTATATTATCAACCTTAAGTTTCTTATTGCAAAAAGTTTTTTTTGTTATGATCGTCGGACTAACTTGTTTATCCACGGATCAACAAAGTGCAGACTCAGATTAAGATGTCTCAACTCATTATCTTTTACAAACAGATCAATTTAATATATTTAACGTACGAGTTTATACATAGCGAACTAAACAGGGAGGGCTAGCCCGAGTAACCACCTTTAACAAAGAGTGCGTGTCCATGCACCATTACTTTAGTTTTTTTTATAGTGAGTGAATGTACCTACCTAATTAGAAGGAGACAGACAAAATCATTCAAGGTTTTCTTTAATGTATTATTCATACATAGGTCACCTAGGACTCTGTTTGAGCCTAATTTTTACTATACTTCATGGCTTTGTTTATTTTTATTTTTATTATTATTATTATTTGTGAATGCATTTTTGTCTTTTGTAAAGGAGTACAAACTAAATGGCGTGGCATTCATATTCTGCAGATGTTGTCAAAGATTTAGCATTGCTTTTCAACCTCTCATAGGTAAGAATGAAAAAAGTACCTAAGTAATTTGTAGCAAATGTCAATTCAATTTTCTCTTCGGAGAATTCCAGGTTATGAGAGTACACTCCTGCATTGTTTCTGCAAAACAAATTTATTAATTTCAATAAATTATTAGCACAACATGAATAAACTAGAACAAATATTTAGATAGAGATTTGCGACTGCGATCTATGGTGCAACATAAAAGTTTTTATATTTTCGAAACCACAATATAATCACAATTGAGGTTGCATCGGCCAAATTTTATCACAATTCTCTACAATATAAAAATTGCAATCTGACTACAATTTAAAACCCGGATATCCCTTTTCTCAACTGATGAATCAAAAGCAAATGAAATGACAATAAGGAAGAAAAAAAATCAATAAAAGCACTTACATGAGAATATTAAGGGGCAATTCTAAAGCTAAAAACTCTGAACAAAATCTTTGTACAGAAGCAAGAGAGCTAAGATCAATCTCCAATAGAATAACCTCAGCATAAGGACTCTCCTCTTGGATTTTTTCTTTCACTTTCATAGCCTTTTTCATGTCTCTGGCACCAACCACAACTCTTACTCCTCTTTTTGCCAACACCCTAGCCGTTTCAGCTCCAATACCAGAAGTAGCACCTTCAATTGAAAATTCCAAAACAAAAAAACAAAAAAATCATTAAATAAGCTAATTAAAAGTATATACATAATAATGGAGTTTATGAAAAGTAAAACATTTTTATGAGAGACTATATATGTTAGATCAAATGAGTTACATACCAGTGATGAGAGCAGTTAGATTTGAAGGGATGAATAAAGAGCAATGTTGAGTGACTTGTTCTGCAGTTGAATTTGAGCCAAAACCACTAGGCCCTGCAATGCCTGCCAAATACCTTATTGTTTCCTTCATCGATGATTCCCTTTTGCTTTTGATGCCAAACATTCGTGTCCTCCAACTAGTTTAAAACCATGTATATATAGTATACTCCACATTACGGTATATATAATTTGGCTTTAACTTTGAAATGGTAAGTCTGGTGTTTAAACTCTGGCTTCTGCATATATTATACAATGTTCTTAATAATTGAGTTATGTCGCACGAGAATCTATTGGAGTAGTTTTTACAAAATAAAATAAAAATAATTAACACACTTAGTAATTAGAAAATAAACTTATATTTTAAAATGGAGTTTACATTTTTAAATATTTTTCATATTATTTTTTTAAATGGAGTTTACATTTTAAAACAGTTAGCACGTAATCTACTTTTAGATATTGCATTTGTTTCCCTTTATTTACTTTTCTGGTCCTCATTTCTCATAATTACTGTCTTTTCTTTATTAAGTGGCTTGCATCTTCTAGTGGGCTGTGTGGACTTTTTTGTTTTGTTGGTAAAACTTAATTTCGAGTACGTAATAATGCATATGGTTAAGACTCACAATTAATTATAATGTGAAGATTACTTCTGAAGTAAAACCAAATTCTTACATGTGAAGGTTGTTTGGTAGTTGAGTAAAAAAAAAAAGATAATTAGTTGTTCATTTTTTACAACTTTTACTTTCACTTTTACTTATGGTAATAAATTTGTTAACTGTTACCATAGTGTGACACCAAAGTCGCCTCTAAAATTCTTACAGATTAAATTAATTTTAGAAATAAATAATCAATGTCTAAAAGGAGCTAAAGCAATTAGAAGCAAAAGTTGCCATCATTTAATTGTGCTTTCGTATCTACAGTTTGTACACTAGTGAAAATAATAGTGATATAATATGCATTATTAAATAAATAATCATATTATTGTGAAAATGTAGGCTTGACTTTTGTTTCATTACTATATATTTCTACTATATAAAATATTGCTTATATATGGAACGTGATCTTGTGTGAGGAAAAAAAAGAGACCATATAATATTATCTGGTGCACGATCCAATTGAAGAGACAAAGAGTAATAGGCAAGATGTTCCACTCTTTATTGCTCAGCAAGATACGTGATCTCCTTTTCCTAACTCTTTTTTGAAATGCTTTTGGGGTTTAATTTTATTTAAATTATAAAAAATAGTAAATAAATAAAATCAAAATACAATGTCATCCTTGCCACGCTAATTTTTTTATTTATTTTATATTTCTTTCTTTTCCTTTTCATAATGTAACAAAAAAAAAAACTATATATCAAACCTAGTGGCGCCCCAATTTATTTTTATGCATGAAAATGAGAGTGCATCTTACTTTTTGGTGGTGTCCGAGGTTTGAATCCCGGACCTCGTATATATTATACACTGTTACTATTAACTGAGTTAAACTCACGAGGACAAATGAAAGTGCATCTAATATAAGAAACTTTTTTTTAAACATAATATATAAACCTTTGAAAAACATTCAAATGGATCCTTAGTATTTTTATTAAATTTTAATAAAATATTACATCTCTTTCTCTTTTTAATATAAAATTCATTTTCATTTTTATATTATAAAAATGGCAATCGTCCCTCTTTAAACATTTTTTTAAGGTTCATATATTAGACAATATTTTTTTTTTTGAAACACTTAGACAAACTTATTTGTTATTTGAGTATATTAAACTTTCATATTAGTTGTTTTTCTCGCGACCGTTTAACATGTGACATATATATTTGCTACGCCACATAGTTGAAAAAAGAAAAATGACACCACCTATATTTAAGATGATTAGTCTTGTCAAAAATGTACATTCATATATCCATATCAATTTAAGTAATCATAATGTCTTTAAGTAATCACGCCTTTATTAATTAAGATGATATTAATCACTTGCATGTACTCATGAAAAATTTAAAGATATAGATGGAGTATGAATGCAAATAACCCTAGCACGTGTGCATCTAGAAAATCAAATGATAGTAGCAAGCATGCAATGAGGATTTGAATTTGGATAGAAGGAATCAAAAACACATAGAAACATATACGCGTTTGCAGAAAAAGTAGCTTTTGGTGCGTGCCATTCAAGTCTTATTAATTTTCTTTTACAACACATATAGTGAAGACAAAGAGAGGGACCAAATTAAATTTCTCTTTAATCCATCCGTGGCTCTTTGAGAATGATGAACGATGTTGGAGAAATTTGACTTTGACGAACATAAAGTTAGGAATTGAGAATGACCCTTCAACAATGGAGTGGTGCATAAGGGTCCCATTTTGTTTCCCAACTTGCCAACACCATCTTTCAAGTTTCAAGCACTAGTAGTAGTATTTCTTTCTTGAATTCACATGCGATCTTCATATTCCTAATTCATCTTTGTTGCTTGCCATGCGTCTAGAAAAAGTGTTCTGTATATGTACATATGATATGAATTCATATACTGCATGCATTATTATGCATATGCCTGACATACATGCTTGGATATGACAGACACAAAAAGGATCCTAGCTTCTTCCATTATTCAAAAGCTAAAGTGGGTAATCATGACTTGTGTACCAAGATTCTAACAACTATATATATATATATGAAACTGCCGTGGGAGTTTCAGTAAGTAAATGTTGGAATATTTACTCTCTTTTGGTGGAATATAATCATATATATATATACACACTTATTTCGGTCACCGTTATGAGCAAAAAATTATTTTTATGATTCATTGAATAACTAATATATCTAGTTTATATTATCGACGGTCAGATTTAGAAGAGGTGGTTATCTTTGTTATTATCTTTTAAATTTGTGATCACATTATTAATTGTCATGTGATTTTCACTATTAGAGAAATTTGTGGTCACATTATAAGTTAGCTTTTTATTGTTAAAGAAAATGCAATCTATATAATTTGTGTCCCTGTTCGAGAGTCTATAAAATCACTTTACTTGATGCCAGAGAAAGTGGAAAACCTTTAATTTCACACATTTGAGATGGGGGATCATATTTTTGTATAGGTTTTTTTCTTTATCTTTTTGAGATGGAATAAATGTTATAAACCCCACCACACACATGTGGTTGTCTTATCTAGCTTCCAATACTAAAGTACTTAATTAACGACATATTTAAAACCCTAATTATTTTGATTACTGGGTATCAAATCAGTATCACCAACAGCTCCACTTTTGCTGATGTGAAGATTTATACGTGCCACACATGCCATCTAATCTAACCATGGATATACATTTTCTTATACTTTAGATTTTTTATCTTACCGGTTAAGATGTAATTGATGGAGCACAAGAAATTTAGAATGATAAAGCTATACAAAAATACAAAGTAACGTGTGTCACAACCTTGTCCATTATACTAAAGGCCAGAATTTCATACGCTAAATTTTTTTTTTTTTTTGAGAGAACTAAATATAAAGCTAAATATATATTTAAAAAAAAAATATTAAGATGGGAGTTTGATGCTACAATTATTCAGGAGAATCTGAATTTAATTCTTAGTTAAAACACTTCTTTAATTAAATTTTACATACCTTCCATTCCAACTTCGAATTATTAAGGTCTATTTCTCCTAAGAACCAGAAAATTAACAAGAAAAATTAGTTGATTGCAGAACAAAATTCAAAGCTCCAAAATCACTTACAAAAATATTATATTTACCTTTCATCAAGAACATTAATGAGATTTAAACCGAAAATCTTCAAATATATGATCTATTGTTTTACTATTAAACCAAATTCTTGAAGTTTCTATGAACACCTTATTAAAATTTAACGATGCTGACAATTCCTAATACCTTTCCATCCGACCAATCATTACAACTTATATTGCTGATTTGATGTGTCAGCCATCCACTGAACATTAAGAAATCAATAAAGAAGAAAATAATTTATTTTGAAAAAAAGGATATGTGATGAAATAGAAATTGTTTTGATATGTATCATCCACACGTACCAACAGAAAATCGGCCCAACCAATTTGGAGCTCTAATGCAAACTTGAAAATATGAGGTTTTTAAATAGGAGATAAAAAAATTGACCAAAGAATGTGAAAGGTAATAATATAAAAAAGTAAGAGTTAACAAAAGTTATTTAAAAACAACCCATGATCGTATATTAAAAATAAAATTAAACATCGGCGATATTCATAATTTTTATCATCAATTTTTTATATGATTTTTAAAACATAAAATAGCAAAATTAAATTGTTTTCCATTTTTTTTTTTGGTAGAATGACAAAAGAAAAAGAAGAAGAAAAAAACCTAAAAACAGGACTTAGCCTGAGACATCAACATCATACCTCAACATTGTCTTCAACTCTCATGAGGGAACCTGTCAAAAGGTCACACCTCTTTAACGTTTTTCCTTGATTATCGAGATCATTTAAGGTTTTCCTTTAAAATTCATTCAAAAAGAATATATCCTTTAAATTGAAGAAAATGGTGACTCTAACATGGATTTTCACCCAAGTATGTGAGCTTAAAATTCTTAAAATGTACCAACTAAATTAGCAAACAACTTTAAATATCTTTGTAACTTAATTAGAAACTATTGAAACGTATTTTGATAGGAGGTAATTAACTTTTTTAAGGTCTAAGACAAAAGCCTTGTCTTCCCTAAAAAGTTGGACCTACATCACACGAGCTAGCCAGCCATGAAAGAAATGGGTGGTGGGCACCATGCCAAGACTAGTTTTTCACCTTCTAATTATACCGCCACATATATTTAGATGATTAAGGGTTCCTTTGAAGCTTTGTATGAACGAAATGTGGCACACCATTGTGTTGGTATGACCTATGTGATAGGAAAATATTAGATACTTGATCTATAGTAAGAGTAATGCATGTTTCTTGTAGCAGGGGACCCATGCATGATCATATTTGGACAAGTTTTGTCCTAAGCAAGTGTGATCATATTTGGACAAGTTTTGTCCTAAGCAAGTGTAAATAAAAAGCATATATATGTTGCACAATCCAAGGAGAAAATTTGATCAATAGTATCTTGGTCTCGGACATCGGAGTTGATTGAGGAGGATATATTATCAGATATGCTTCCACACACAGTAGAAAAATAATAATTAAATCTACCAGTATAATTTTATAGTAATAATTATTCTTTTTTTATTAATCCCATGATTACGTGAGTTGTTCCTAATGAAGATTGAGTGGTGTGGGCAAAGGAGACATGGGAATTGAGGACAAAATTTTCAGAGACAAAATAATGTGCTTGCCACTACGGAGTGGGTTTTACTGTGGAATATTGTGGAAGGTGCGTATAATAAGAAAACAAATTTGTCAAATTAATGACTTTTCTTGTTTAATAAGACAATGTTAGTTGTTTTAATTCAAGTTTATTTTAGTGATAATCACAATCAGTGATTAATCACACTTTGTTTTAGTTTGTTATGAAGTTTGTTAGAGGTTAGCAAATAAGATATAGAGTTTGTTACATTGTTTGTGCTTCAAGCAACTTAGCTAGACATTGTATATAAGCTACATCCTTTGTATATTTTCATAAGAATTAATAATAACAACTATATTCTTCAATCTCATAATTTTTCTCTCCTCTCATTCTCTCTATAATTCATAAATCTACAAACCCTAGAAACTAAAAAATTGCTTCTGGTTTCATTGCTTGTTGAACAAGCTTTGTTGTGTTGCGCTAACAAATTGGCATCAAGAGCCTTTGATTTCGTTCTAAGGGGTAATCAAGATCTTCAATCATGCAATTTGAAGGAAGAAAAGCTGAAGAAAACACCATGAATGGTAGCAGTAGTTTCAACACTCATCTTCCAATTCTTGAAGCAAGAAACTGGAAATGATGGAGTGCAGTGATGAAGAATCTGTTTGGAGCACAAGATTTGTTGGAAATTGTGCAGAATGATGTAGTTGAATTAGCTCCGAATGCCACTGAGGTGCAAAGGAACACACACAAGGAATTGAAGAAGAAAGATTGCAAGGCTCTGTTCTTGATTCAACAAAGTCTTGATGAAGGAAACTTTGAAAGAATCTCAAAATCATTGAGTTCAAAGGAAGCATGAGACATTCTTTCAAAGTATCATGAAGGTGATGATAAAGTGAAGTTGATTAAACTTCAATCACTGAGAAGGAAATTTGAACTGATACAAATGGAAGATGATCAGAAGATTTCTGAATACATCTCTAACCTCATCAATCTTGTGAATCAGATGAAGGCTTGTAATGAGCTATCACTGATCAACAGATAGTTGAAAAGATTATGAGGACCCTATGTTCAAGGTTTGATTTCATTGTAGTAGCAATTCAGTAATCAAAGGATGTGAAGACATTGAAGATTGAGGAACTGCAAAGTCCATTAAAAGCACATGAATTGATGGTAACTGAAAGAAGCAGTGAAAGATCAATTCAACAAGCCCTACAAGTTCAAACTATCAAGAAGGATGATAATGATAGGAAGAACTTAAAGAAAGGGAAGAAAAACTCTAAGGGAGGAAACTGTTCTAAAGGCAAGAACAGTGGATTTGAAAAAGGTGAATCTTCAAAAGGAGGGAAATTCTAATCAAAGAAAGAAAATTGATAAGAAGAAGATTAAGTGTTTCAAATGTGAGAAATTTGGATACTATGCTTCAGAATGTTGGTCTGGTAAAGGAAAACAATCAAGAATGATGAAGAGGAAGCTAAAGTTGCACAAGATGATTCATTATTGATGATGGTTACAACAACCAGTACTAAGAGCTGCAATTCAGAAAGTTGGTTCTTAGATACTGGTTGTTCTAATTACATGACAGGAAACAAGACATGGTTAAGAGAAGCGGATCCTAAAAGAAATACAAAGGTGAAGCTTGCAGATCATAGAGTCTTGGTTGAAGAAGGAATGAGAAATATTGCTATTGAAGGGAAGAATGGGAAAGTGGCAATAATTGAAGAAGTTCTCTATGTTCCTGCAATGCAGTGCAACTTGCTGAGTGTAGGTCAATTCATTCAGAAAGGATACTCAGTTACTATGAAGGACAACACCTTTAAGTTGTTTGATAAACATCGAAGGTTAGTATTGAAAACTTCTCTTGCAAAGAATAGAACTTTTCAGACGAATATGAAAGCTGTAGAGTTGAACTGTTTATTTGCTATGGTAAAAGATGAAGATAGCTGGTTATGGCACTATAGATTTGGTCATCCCAATTTTAGAGGTCTTAATCAATTGGTTGATAAAGAAATGATTTTGGGAGTACCTAATGTTATCATGGTTTTTGGGTGCCAAGCCATTAATTGGACTTGAACCTTTTGACCGTTGATATTCTCTATTTTTTTCTTGGGAAGGGCAAAATTGAGAAAAACCCTTAGATTCTAAGTTCGGGGGTCGTTTTCGCTACGGGAAGGTGTTAGGCACCCGGAGCGATTATGGTACTCCATAAGAGCCGCTCTCCTAAGTTGATTTCTACGCTTTATTTTTATTGCCTACTTATTGAAAGAAAAGAAGTTTTATTTGAGTGAAGAATGGGGGTGAGAAGAAGTAGAATTTGATTTTATTTCGGCTTGGAGGGGTTAAAGTCCCTTGCCTACGTACCGTTTTACGGGATCAAAACCGGCGTAGTTCTTGCTAAAAAGACTTGTTGTTTTTTTTGTTTTAATTGTTTGATTTTAAATTTTGAAAATGATTTGAAGAAGGGGATTGAGAGGCTTCATGAGCATTAGAGTATGAAAAAGTGAGGGTTTGTTTAGTGATTTTGCAAAAAAGTCTAAATGATTAGATTTAGTTGAGAATTTTATTAAGAAAATAAAAGGTGAAAAATTGTTGGAGTTTTGACTCCATTTTTATGAAAAATATTTGAAGCGAACTTGTTTGCATATTTTTTGAAAAAAATTGGATTTTCTCTAAGTGTTTAAACCTATGCATTCATCTAACCATGCAATCCTAGCCATACATCTACACATGCAATCCTAGGCATACATCTAGGGTGAGTGTGTGCGTGCCGGTGCGCCATAGTGTCCATAGTCCATATTACAAAAATTGCCTAAATACATTCTATGGCCTCTTTGCCAAGCTACAAACCAATGATAACAAATTACATCACCGAATGAATTAAAATTTGCAAAAATAAATGCTAAGCTAAAGAAAGTGGAGGAGATAGTGAAATGCTATGAGTGAAGTCACATAAGGAACAAAATGTTAGTGAAACAAGGAAAAATATAATGGGAATGATAAAAAATGCACCAAATGAATATGCAATAAAATTTAATGAGCAAGAATTAAAAGAACAAAATAAAGAAAATAAATGCAAAAATAAGCAAATAAATTCTAAAACTTAGAGGAAAAATCAAAATGATGGGGAAATATTTTTAGAAAATTTTTTAGAAGCATAAAACACCAAGAAAGTGTAAAAAAGGTATTTAAAACACAATTAAAAAGCAATAAAAAAAAAACTCAGCAGGATTTAATCTGGACCGTTGGATGAATCTAGAGGTCCAGATCAAGCCCTCAAGATCACATCACAGCCATTTGATCAAAGATCAAAGGGTCCAGAAAAAAGCATAAAAGATAGTGTAAAATGCAGGGAGCACAGTGACCGTTAGATCAAAGATCTAACGGTTCAAACAGAAGATATACCATATTTCACACAAAAAGTCATGCACAGGATTCAAAATCAAACACACAGCAGCCATCAGATCTTGGAACAATCCAGATCTGATGGTTCACAGAGCGAGGGAACACAACAAGAGCACGCACGCGCGCGCGTGGGATCGGAGGGAGTATAAAAAGGATTTCTCTCACAAAAATCTCACAATTTCTTTCCTCTTCTCTCTCTAAGTTAAACTTAGAGAGAGAAGCTCTCCCTTCTCTCTAAAATCAACACGCCGGAGCTGATGGAGGAGGTGGCGGCCGGAGCTTTTTCCGGCGCGGTGGCCGGCCGGTTTCCGGCGGCGGCGCCACCGCGTCGGAAATTTTTTCTTTTTTTTTTTCAAAATTTTTATACCAAAAGCTTCGTCTCCTCCTCCTCTACACAAATCCGGCACTAGTTTTAGCGAGAAAGGTTCGATTCGGACTAGATCTACATTTTTCTTTGAAAATTTTTTCACACTTTTTTTGAAAAAAAAACCACGGATTTAGATATCCTTTTTGCTCTAGTGTCCGAATCCGGCCTTAGAATTTTCAAAATCCGAACGTACAAGCCTAGATCTACCGATACATATCCGTAACAAACTTTTCACATGTGTATATGCGCGAAAACGAGGGAAAAAAGTGTTACCGTCGTCGTGAAACGGAGGAGAAATCCGAGCCTCCTCTTCTCTCCGCCGCGCGCGCGCGTTATGCTCTGGTGGTGCCGCTTTTGCTCGAAAATCCGGTACGGATTTGGTGTTGGTGTGGTGGTTCGCGGTGGTTTTGAATGATTCCGGTTCGGATTTGTTGATTTTGTGAAGATTTGTTCTTTGTGTTCTTGGAGATTTTTGGTGATTTTCTGTTTTGGATCTAACTGATTTTGGAGAGAGAAAGAAATTTCTGTTTTTGTGATGTGACTGATTCCTTTTTTTTTATTTGGATCTGACACATCTATTTATAGCCTGCCATGTGTATTTGTGGGCCAATGAGAAAATGCCATCTGGACTGAGACTGAAGTGTGCGAAAATTCTGGACAAAAATGCCCCTGGGACCTTTTCTGCAAAAAAAAATAATAAAAAAGGACTGGAAAATGAAAGTAAGGACTGAAATGAAATTAAAAACTGTTTGGACAAAAAATGCAATTTTGGGACCTCAATTGAGGGACCAAAATGCAATTAAAAATAAAATTGAATAAAAAACGTAATTTGACCAAACGTAAAGCGAAACAAAAGATAAAATTGACAAAACGGACTAAAACGAATCAATGGCTTAAATGAGGTACTTCAAAGTAACCTCTCTATGCCGAAATTTTGTGTGAAATGACCAAAATGCCCATAGGGCTAAAAATGACCTAAATAGATTCAAATTGACTTGACACTGACTCAGATGCAAGTTTGAAATGAATTTAACAAGGTTTACTGATGAAATGTTAAAAATCAATCTGAAAAGACTCAGAGACAGTCTCAAGGATGAAAATGGGTCCCACTGCAGGAAATGACCAAAATACCCTTCTGTACGACTTTTTGCAAATTTTGAAATAAACTGTAGAAAAAGCAATGTAATGATTCAGAGACACTTTTGAATGACTTACAAGACAAGTAAAGACATTTCGAAAGGTTTTATGCAAGAAAAACATAGGTAAAATTGTGATTGAAAATACTGCGAGGCAGAGACAATTTGAACTGTGCAGTTGAAATTTGATAATTGACAAAGTTTGAAATGAAATTGGGCCCAGTATTTTTAGGTCCAAAAACAGGGTATAACAGCTGCCCCTATTTAAGTTTCTTTGTCTGGAGAGTCAAGAGACGGAGTCTTTGGCTTGACAGGACGAAGATACTTAAATATTAGCATTTGCACTGTGTTTGGACGTAAAAATACGCCTACCCATTTTCAAATAATATGCATGCCATGCATCATTTGGATTATGAATGCAAGACCTCATGGGGATTGGATTTAACAAAATATGTCGTATCCATTGCGGGATTGGTAGACATTGACAAAGATAGTGAATAGCAGAGTAACGGGAAACTAGAAACAAGTTGGACAGGTACAAGCTGTTCTTGGATTCAAACTAGCCACTTGACCGGGGATGAAACAAACAGACAACTGCGAGTTGTTCTTATGGATTCGAACTGGTCACTTCACAGGGGATAGAGGTTACTGGACAAACATGAGTTGTTCTTATGGATTCGAACTGGTAACTCACTTGGGGATATTGGAAAGTGCGAGTTGTTCTTATGGATTCGAACTGGTGACCCGACTGGGAAAAAGAGAAAATTGGCAAGTACGAGTTGTTCTTACGGATTCGAACTGGTGACTCGATTGGAAAAAGAGAAAATTGACAAGTACGAGTTGTTCTTATGGATTCGAACTGGTGACTCGACTGAAAACATGTAAAATTGGCAGGTACGAGTTGTTCTTGGATGCGAACTGGTTACTCCACCGGACAGAAACAGATAGACAGGTACAAGCTGCTCTTGGATTGAGCTAGTCACTTGACCAAACGGAAACATATTGACAGGTACAAGCTGCTCTTGGATTGAGCTGGGCACTCGACCGATAATATAAGCAAATTGATAGGTACAAGCTGTTCTTGGACTTGAACTAGCCACTTGACCAAACAGAAACACATTCACTGGGGATTGGTTTGTTTGACAAAACATAGATTGAAATTGACTTGACGTCAATTCGATTTGAAAGGTAGAAATTGCCCGATATTATTGGCTCACAAGGTTTTGACAGAGAACCTGACATGAGTATTGAATTGAGACTGATGTTGACATTGGAAATGCAATATGCACGGATGATATAACAGTTTCATTAAATGCATGGGCACGTAATATGCATGATTATGCATGTATGAATGCTTGTAATGCATGACTGTTGGCAGTTTGTAGGCACGACTTCACGGGGAAGACAAGACATTAGAGTATTGGGCACGTAGTGGCTCGTGCTATATTACACATTCTTGGAAATCCTCTTTGGAGATGACGTCGTTGGGAGACGTATCGGAACCATGGCCGAGGGCCGGTAGGTATGTAACTTGCTGGGGATAGAGTCTTGAGAGACTCCACCGGGGAAAACGCCGTTGTGCTGGGCATTTCAGTGCTGGATACGTTGTAGACATTGCATCTGTGGTCAATGCTTTTTGCATGTTATATTCTCATTTTTATTTTTTCATCCCATTTTTGCCTGGATCGCCCTTTCGGGTTTTCGATCCACCGGGGAGATAAATTCTTTTCAATGCCCCATTTTTGCCTGAACTGCCCTTTCGGGTTGTCAATCCAGCGAGGTGCTCATTTTTGCCTAAGCCGCCCTTTCGGGTTTTCAACTTAGCGAGCTTTTTCATTTTCATGCATTTTCATTCTGTTTTTTCATTCTTGCCATTGACCACAGACTATCCTGGAGGAGAACCTGCTTGTAGCATACGTTGAAATAGACATCAACATACTCTCGTTCATGCATGTTTCATTTGAATGTACCCTGTTGCTCAGGTTTGCTTTTCAAAATAGACAAAAAGTTTTCAATTTTTCAAAATGTTTGTTTCAAGCATTGTCATTATCAAAATAGAAAGAAAATATTTTTGTATATAACTTTGAAAGTAGAAGAAAATAGAGTTTTCAAACAAAAGCAAAGGCTCGAATTGATGTATAAGAGTGGTGGTCAGCCAAAGGCATGACTCCACGGATTTACAAAGCTTGGAAAATGGTAATTTTATTGGTTGGTGGTACATTGAACACAGTGATCATGACATTTCCTAGAAACTTTGAATTCGCAAGCATTCGCTTTTGATGAAGATGGTCATTAACAGCTGCAGATGCCCCAAGGGGGACGGTGGTTGGCCAGATATAGTTACTTGCCTTTTGTTTCAATCTCATTTTTGCATGAACCGCCCTTCCGGGTTTTCGGCTCATCGAGACGCTCATTCTTGCCTGAGTTGTGTACAATCTCAGCGAGCTTTTCATATATTTTTTTGTCCCTTATTTTTGCCTGGACCGCCCTTTCGGGTTTTCGATCCACCGGGAAGCGCATTTTTGCCTAGGCCGCCCTTTCGGGTTTTCGACCTACCACGCTGTTCTTTTCATATTTCTAGGCAAAGTATTTCTTGACTATATCGGCATTCACTGGATTTGGAAGTTCTACGCCATCCATGTGTGTAAGAATTAAAGCACCACCGGAGAAGGCCTTCTTGACAACATAAGGACCTTCATAGTTAGGCGTCCACTTGCCCCTTGGGTCGGGTTGCTGGCTTATCCTCCTTTTCAATACAAGTTCTCCTACCTTGAATTCTCGAGGATGGACTTTCTTGTCAAAAGCAGTCTTCATTCTTGCTTGATATGACTGTCCACGAGCCATGGCATCCATACGTTTTTCCTCAATCAAATTCAACTGATCATACCGGCTTTGGCACCATTCAGCCTCGGATAACTTTGCTTCCATGATCACACGGAGAGATGGGATCTCTACTTCCAAAGGGAGAACTGCTTCCATACCATATACAAGAGAGAAAGGGGTTGCCCCGGTTGAACTGCGCACAGTAGTACGGTAGCCATGCAGAGCATAGGGTAACATCTCATGCCAGTCCTTGTAAGTGGTTACCATCTTCTGG
Source organism: Medicago truncatula (assembly GCF_003473485.1). Classification (NCBI taxonomy): domain Eukaryota; kingdom Viridiplantae; phylum Streptophyta; class Magnoliopsida; order Fabales; family Fabaceae; genus Medicago; species Medicago truncatula. The sequence continues at coordinate 51,648,997 of NC_053045.1, read as the reverse complement.
ACAATTCTCTTGATATTCTTGTTGGCGGCCTCAACTGCACCATTCATCTGAGGTCTATAGGGAGAAGAGTTATGATGCTCAATTTTGAATTCTTCACAAAGAGCTTGCACCACATTGTTGTTCAGGTTGGTACCATTGTCGGTAATAATCTTGCTGGGAACACCATATCGACAGATGATGTTGTTCTTGATGAACTTAGCTACCACTTGCTTGGTCACATTGGTATAAGATGCTGCTTCAACCCACTTGGTGAAGTAGTCAATTGCCACTAAGATGAAACGATGACCATTTGAAGCCTTCGGTTCAATCCTTCCAATCATGTCGATGCCCCACATTGAGAACGGCCATGGGGATGAAATAACATTGAGAGCGTGCGGAGGCACATGAATCTTATCAGCATAGATTTGACATTTGTGGCACTTTCTGGCGTGCTGGTAGCAATCATGCTCCATGGCCATCCAGTAGTAACCTGCTCGTAACAACTTCCTTGACATAGTATGTCCTGTAGCATGGGTCCCGAAGGTACCGTCATGTACATCATGCATTAACTGCTCTGCTTCATGTTCATCAACACATCTTAACAATACCATGTCATAGTTTCTCTTGTACAGGATATCTCCATCTAACAGGAATCTACTGGCCAATCTTCTCAGGGTCTTCTTATCCTGTTTGGAAGCACCCGGCGGATACTCACGGCTCAGCAAGAACCGTTTGATGTCGTAGTACCAGGGTTTATAGTCAACCACATTTTCACCAGCCTGATCGATCACATCCCCAATAGCAAACACATGCGAAGGTCTTTCAAGGCGTTGCACTTTGATTATTGGCACATCATTCCAATGGTTTACTCGAAACATGGAGGATAGAGTAGCAAGAGCATCAGCCATTTGGTTCTCATCACGAGGAATATGGTGCAGCTCAACCTTTGTAAAATATGTCAGCAAACGTCTCGCATAATCACGATAAGGAATCAACTTAGCATGGTGGGTCTCCCATTCACCCTTTATCTGATTGATGACGAGCGCAGAATCTCCGTAGATATCGAGGTGTTTGATTCTCATGTTAATTGCTTCCTCGATCCCAAAGATACATGCTTCATACTCAGCCATATTGTTGGTACATTCGAACAAAATTCGGGCGGTAAAAGGGATGTGATGCCCCTGCGGGGATACAATGACTGCCCCAATTCCTTTACCATAAGCATTGACAGCACCATCAAAGACTAAACCCCACCTGCTATTGGGATCTGGACCTTCATTAATCAATGGTTCTTCGCAGTCTTTTGATTTTAAATACATGATTTCTTCATCGGGGAAGTCGAATTCAATCGGTTGATAATCATCAAGAGGTTGGTAAGCAAGATGATCTGCAAGAATGCTATCTTTGATTGCCTTTTGAGTTTTGAACACAATATCATATTCAGACAAAAGCATCTGCCAGCGTGCAATCTTCCCAGTAACGGCCGCTTTCTCAAAGATATACTTTATCGGATCCATTCTGGATATCAACCAAGTTGTATGATTCACCAAATAATGACGCAGGCGTTTAGCGGCCCAGACCAAAGCACAACAAGTCTTCTCAAGCATTGTATACCGAGTTTCGCAATCGGTAAACTTCTTGCTTAGGTAGTAGATAGCATGTTCTTTCTTTCCAGTCTCATCTTGTTGACCAAGCACGCATCCCACAGATTCATCAAACACTGACAAATACAAAATCAAAGGTCTTCCTTCCACGGGAGGGACAAGGATAGGTAGTTCCAGCAGGTAATTCTTGATGCTATCAAAAGCTTCTTGGCATTCATCATTCCATACAATAGGCCGATTCTTGCTCAAGCAGTCGAGTGATCTCATATGGTATATCACCATCCTCTTCATCTTCGGCTTCATACACAGGGAATTCAAAATTTGGAGGAACTGTAGGATTACTGTGTTCAACGGGTTTATTATGGTTCAAACTGCATAGAATGGTTGAATGATTTTAGAAAATGGTTTTTTTTTTCTTTTTATGCAGTTCTTTGAAATTGATAAGAAAAATAAAGATGTTTTGGTTTTTTCTGGTATTACCATTATTTCCAAAAAAAAAAAAACTAAAAAAAAAATAAAAGTCGTGAAAGAAACGACAATTTTTATTAATAACGGCGATGCCGAAACAAACATGCCCTTACAGAAAATATCACTGTCGCTTCGGGCAGAGCGAGAGGATTGTTATTTTTGAAAAACAAAACACTTAAGCAACAAGACACATTACTCGGAAACATGCATGATTGAAGGAATGATGATGGCATCCTAATTTCTCGCAATGCCTCCTGGTATAACAAACATAGGCCTAGGACTACATCCAGTCGCCTCTTCAGTAATTGCATTGATAAACTCAGCACTGTAGAAGATTCATGTGGAGACTCCTGAAGTTGGGGAATATCCGAGACCCTCTTTATGCTTATTCTCAAGGAGTTGTATTAACTTGCCCCAGCCAGCAGCTTGTCCTTCTTGGATGTCATTGACAGTCAGATAATTGTCGTTCATCAGTTTCTGGATGTCATTCTGAACAACGTAGCAACCCCAAGGATTATGGAAGCATTCTGGGCAACTGGCATGATCATGGTCAAACAGAGAGGCTTGGCATAACTCGATGTGTAGTGGCACCAGAGGAGTTGCAACGTTACAAACGTCCGATCTGGGAGCTTCCTCATATACCTCAATCATGTTTACAGCAGCGTGATTCGGAAGAGGATTGTCGACGACATGAGGGACGTTATTCTCAAAGGTCAATTTTCCTTGGTCTATGAGTTTTTTTACAATGTACCTCAACGCGTAGCATCCTTCGACATCATGACCCATAGCACCTTGATGGAAATCACACTTGAGGTCCGAACGGAACTTGGGAGGCGATGGATCAGGTGGAGGCTTGCCCTGTCTGGTTGTGCAGTGCCCTTTGAGAAGTAGAGTCGGGAGTAATTCAGCATATAACATTGGTATCAGAGGAAAGGTAGGTCTAGCCTGTTGCTGCTGTCGTTGTTGAGCTGGAGGCTGTTGTTGCATTCGCTGGACGACGGCATTAACGGGTACCTGAGGTTGACCTGATGGCAAAGGATACTGATGATAGAATGGTGGAAAGAAGGGATGCTGAGAGTATTGCGCATACGTGTACGACGGAGGTAGCTGAGCAGCATTGATGTCCATGACCTAGAACGTGATCAGAAAGGTTTCGGGACAGATAGTTATTGGCAGATCTATCTCCCCAAGAATGTTCTTACGGGATCCGTCGAAGGCTTTAACCAGAATGGTGCTCATTCCCAAGGGAGTTCCCTGATAGCTCAATCGATCCAGAGTGGCCGTTGTCTGAGGCAAGGTGGTATTGACAGAGACATGGTTCTTCCCAGGAATCTGGCCATTATTGACAGTACCAGAAACGCCAGCTGCAGTACTGGGAGTGAAGAACGGTGGAAGCCCATACGGAAACCCAGCTGTCATAGCAAAGCGAGCGTCTGCAGATGTGGTTGGGAGCACGCTTGTAGTCACCGGTGCAGCTGTGGCTATAGGGATAGCCGTAGCTGATTGTTCTTGAGCGGCTAGCAGAGCAGTCATGACATCATTAGCTTTAGCCAATTCCTCCCTTAGAGTGGCTAACTCGGTACGGAGCTGAGCGTTCTCTTCTTCCATAGCCTTTTTCCTTCTTCTGTACTCTCTGGTTCGATCGATTCTATCAGGTTCGTAGACCTTCTGAGCACGAGCCACTTTTCAAACTGTGGCAGAGGAACCAGGAAGTAGTGAGCAATTGGAAGCCTTTGTGACCGATGTATGATGCATATGATGCATGATATGCAGATGCAAATGCAAAAACGACTCTTTTTAATGTCATCGAAGGACTTTTTAAACAAATTCGAAACATTGTAAACACTGTTAAACAAGAAAAATAAGGTTTTACAATGGTAAACTTATGAATACAAGTTCACACCTGCGGTGTCTTACAATGTTTCGATCTGTCTAAAAAAATCTTCGATGTATGCGTGAAAAAAAACTTATGCATGAATGCATGTATGCATGGTTGTTTTGTTTAGTTACAAAGAACAAGGTGGGTTGAGATTCAAAGTAACAGGGCCATGGATGGACACGGCGTCCGGTGAACTAAGGCTTTGGATAGTAGTAACCAAGGTTCTAACACAGTTCCCAAACTGCAACCTCTCTCACATATATCATGGTAGTACAGGACGACACCCGTTCCATGATTATTTGTGAGAAGGTCTAGTTTGAGTGTAGTATCGCGTGACGACTAAAGTTTGAGACAACACTCAATTTAGCCACCGCACTACGTCCTAAAAAGGCTAGGATGGGTTTGGTAACTACGGTTCATAGCTTCGTCGAACAATTGAAAGTGAAGTGCCTAAGCATGACAACACACGCCGACAATATCACCTTCAAAATGCCTCAGCTATGTGAGATTGATCGCATAATCCAATACACGAGGCAACCCCCGGATCGAATTGTCGATTATATCTCTACCTAAACATAAGTTCACTCAGTCCGGGTATAGGACTTTTGATATTCTCACCCCACACGTCAAATGAAAATAAACAAGTATTCACATATGTAAGCAATAAAACAAAGCGTAAATATAAACTAAGGAAAACTAGGCGCGACCCGCTAAAAAGAATCCCCAGTGAAGTCGCCATTTCTGTTATCATGGTTTTTGGGTGCCAAGCCATTAATTGGACTTGAACCTTTTGACCGTTGATATTCTCTATTTTTTTCTTGGGAAGGGCAAAATTGAGAAAAACCCTTAGATTCTAAGTTCGGGGGTCGTTTTCGCTACGGGAAGGTGTTAGGCACCCGGAGCGATTATGGTACTCCATAAGAGCCGCTCTCCTAAGTTGATTTCTACGCTTTATTTTTATTGCCTACTTATTGAAAGAAAAGAAGTTTTATTTGAGTGAAGAATGGGGGTGAGAAGAAGTAGAATTTGATTTTATTTCGGCTTGGAGGGGTTAAAGTCCCTTGCCTACGTACCGTTTTACGGGATCAAAACCGGCGTAGTTCTTGCTAAAAAGACTTGTTGTTTTTTTTGTTTTAATTGTTTGATTTTAAATTTTGAAAATGATTTGAAGAAGGGGATTGAGAGGCTTCATGAGCATTAGAGTATGAAAAAGTGAGGGTTTGTTTAGTGATTTTGCAAAAAAGTCTAAATGATTAGATTTAGTTGAGAATTTTATTAAGAAAATAAAAGGTGAAAAATTGTTGGAGTTTTGACTCCATTTTTATGAAAAATATTTGAAGCGAACTTGTTTGCATATTTTTTGGAAAAAATTGGATTTTCTCTAAGTGTTTAAACCTATGCATTCATCTAACCATGCAATCCTAGCCATACATCTACACATGCAATCCTAGGCATACATCTAGGGTGAGTGTGTGCGTGCCGGTGCGCCATAGTGTCCATAGTCCATATTACAAAAATTGCCCAAATACATTCTATGGCCTCTTTGCCAAGCTACAAACCAATGATAACAAATTACATCACCGAATGAATTAAAATTTGCAAAAATAAATGCTAAGCTAAAGAAAGTGGAGGAGATAGTGAAATGCTATGAGTGAAGTCACATAAGGAACAAAATGTTAGTGAAACAAAGAAAAATATAATGGGAATGATAAAAAATGCACCAAATGAATATGCAATAAAATTTAATGAGCAAGAATTAAAAGAACAAAATAAAGAAAATAAATGCAAAAATAAGCAAATAAATTCTAAAACTTAGAGGAAAAATCAAAATGATGGGGAAATATTTTTAGAAAATTTTTTAGAAGCATAAAACACCAAGAAAGTGTAAAAAAGGTATTTAAAACACAATTAAAAAGCAATAAAAAAAAAAACTCAGCAGGATTTAATCTGGACCGTTGGATGAATCCAGAGGTCCAGATCAAGCCCTCAAGATCACATCACAGCCATTTGATCAAAGATCAAAGGGTCCAGAAAAAAGCATAAAAGATAGTGTAAAATGCAGGGAGCACAGTGACCGTTAGATCAAAGATCTAACGGTTCAAACAGAAGATATACCATATTTCACACAAAAAGTCATGCACAGGATTCAAAATCAAACACACAGCAGCCATCAGATCTTGGAACAATCCAGATCTGATGGTTCACAGAGCGAGGGAACACAACAAGAGCACGCACGCGCGTGGGATCGGAGGGAGTATAAAAAGGATTTCTCTCACAAAAATCTCACAATTTCTTTCCTCTTCTCTCTCTAAGTTAAACTTAGAGAGAGAAGCTCTCCCTTCTCTCTAAAATCAACACGCCGGAGCTGATGGAGGAGGTGGCGGCCGGAGCTTTTTCCGGCGCGGTGGCCGGCCGGTTTCCGGCGGCGGCGCCACCGCGTCGGAAATTTTTTCTTTTTTTTTTCAAAATTTTTATACCAAAAGCTTCGTCTCCTCCTCCTCTACACAAATTTGGCACTAGTTTTAGCGAGAAAGGTTCGATTCGGACTAGATCTACATTTTTCTTTGAAAATTTTTTCACACTTTTTTTGAAAAAGAAACCACGGATTTAGATATCCTTTTTGCTCTAGTGTCCGAATCCGGCCTTAGAATTTTCAAAATCCGAACGTACAAGCCTAGATCTACCGATACATATCCGTAACAAACTTTTCACATGTGTATATGCGCGAAAACGAGGGAAAAAAGTGTTACCGTCGTCGTGAAACGGAGGAAAAATCCGAGCCTCCTCTTCTCTCCGCCGCGCGCGCGCGTTATGCTCCGGTGGTGCCGCTTTTGCTCGAAAATCCGGTACGGATTTGGTGTTGGTGTGGTGGTTCGCGGTGGTTTTGAATGATTCCGGTTCGGATTTGTTGATTTTGTGAAGATTTGTTCTTGGTGTTCTTGGAGATTTTTGGTGATTTTCTGTTTTGGATCTAACTGATTTTGGAGAGAGAAAGAAATTTCTGTTTTTGTGATGTGACTGATTCCTTTTTTTTTTATTTGGATCTGACACATCTATTTATAGCCTGCCATGTGTATTTGTGGGCCAATGAGAAAATGCCATCTGGACTGAGACTGAAGTGTGCGAAAATTCTGGACAAAAATGCCCCTGGGACCTTTTCTGCAAAAAAAATAATAAAAAAGGACTGGAAAATGAAAGTAAGGACTGAAATGAAATTAAAAACTGTTTGGACAAAAAATGCAATTTTGGGACCTCAATTGAGGGACCAAAATGCAATTAAAAATAAAATTGAATAAAAAACGTAATTTGACCAAACGTAAAGCGAAACAAAAGATAAAATTGACAAAACGGACTAAAACGAATCAATGGCTTAAATGAGGTACTTCAAAGTAACCTCTCTATGCCGAAATTTTGTGTGAAATGACCAAAATGCCCCTAGGGCTAAAAATGACCTAAACAGATTCAAATTGACTTGACACTGACTCAGATGCAAGTTTGAAATGAATTTAACAAGGTTTACTGATGAAATGTTAAAAATCAATCTGAAAAGACTCAGAGACAGTCTCAAGGATGAAAATGGGTCCCACTGCAGGAAATGACCAAAATACCCTTCTGTACGACTTTTTGCAAATTTTGAAATAAACTGTAGAAAAAACAATGTAATGATTCAGAGACACTTTTGAATGACTTACAAGACAAGTAAAGACATTTCGAAAGGTTTTATGCAAGAAAAACATAGGTAAAATTGTGATTGAAAATACTGCGAGGCAGAGACAATTTGAATGTGCAGTTGAAATTTGATAATTGACAAAGTTTGAAATGAAATTGGGCCCAGTATTTTTAGGTCCAAAAACAGGGTATAACACCTAACATTGAGATACTTAACACATTTTGTGATACTTGCTTGCTGGGCAAGCAACCTAGAAGTACATTCAGTTCAAGTGCAGCAAGTAGATCAAAGGAGCTGCTTAATGTTGTATATTCAGATGTGTGTGGACCTTTAGAGGTTCCTTCATTATGGGCAACAAATATTTTATCAGTTTTGTTGATGAGTTTAGCAGAAAACTCTGGTTATATTTGATTAAGGCCAAAAGTGAAGCATTTGATATGTTTCAGAAGTTTAAAATTTTAGTGGAAAAACAAAGTGGTAAATCCATTAAGATTTTAAGAACTGATGGTGGTGGTGAGTATACCTCAAAGGTGTTTGAGAAGTTTTGTGAAGACAATGACATTGTGCATGAAGTCACTGCTCCTTATACTCCACAACACAATGGTTTGGCTGAAAGAAGGAATAGAAGACACTAATGGTTTGGTTGATGGTGGTGAATAATTTCCTGCGAAGGTGGTGGTCTGGTGGATATCCTCTATATTGTGGTGTTTGACAGGAGGGAGAGATACATGCAAAAGAGTAAGAGAAAAAAAAGTAGAAAGATGAAATATACCTTAATTAGGGTTCGGCATGCTATAGGAAAATGAGTCCGGGACCTTAATGGAGCATGTGCTTTTGAGCGCATAGAACAACATATAACATACTCCCTCCGTTTCTTTTTAATTGTCACTTTTAGAGAAAAAATTTGTTACTATTTAATTGTCACTTTCAAAGTTCAATGCAACATTAAATGTTGTTTTACCAAAATTACTTTTAGATATTTATTGCAGAGAGGGAAACATATGAAATGAAATATTAAATTAATAAGACCATTATAGTAAAGGTAAAAACAATTGTATCAAAAGTAATAATATTTATTGATTGTCTTAGTTTACGTAAAATGTTAAAAAATGACAATTAAAAAGGAACAGATGGAGTATTTATTAAGTTTGGTCAATGTTGTGATAAGTCGGTCTTTAGTTACTTTGTCATTCAGTTTATACTCAATTGACTAACTCTTCATAATATGAGTTCGGTCGATTGGACCAAAACTTGATACAAAACAATTATTGGTATAAACAATATTTTTGAGAAAACAAAATATTATCCGTATGAATGTGTCATCTTTATTTTGCATCGTATATATGAAGTTAATAACTATTTTTTTAACAAAATTACGTCTAAGTCCTTCTAGCTGAACTTTTTTTTGGATCAGTCATTTTTTTTATTTTTCTTTTTAAATTGGTCTTCATGTAATACTTTGTGACTGTGCGGACCATAAGTTCGACTCCATTATTAGAGATGAACAATATTTTTGTGTTTATTCATCATGACTCACATTGAAGCATTAATGGCCAAGTGTTTTGGAATCATCCATTTAAACCATTTCTCCTCAATGAAGATATTGCAACGAAAATTTAGATACCTTAATTTTAAGAATTTTGGATTTGAGAATTTAGATTTAAAAAAAAAAAAAAGGAAATGGACATCTCAAAAAGAAAAGAAAAAAAGGAAATGGACATCTCTGACAAGTCTATGTGAGTTTTCTTGATATAAAAGCATCGCACGTGATTTTTTTAAGGGAGGTTCTACGGTACACCTTATAAATTGAGGTGTACCGATACTCTGCTTCATAAATTTATAAATTAATGATTATTTTATGAAATAAGTTGTTATTTGTCATTATTTATATTTTAGAAAACACCATCTCATGAAAAAAAAATATCATTTCATTGTTTATATAAATTATATTAAATTTTTAACATTTTCTCATAAAAAATAATCAATATTCTTCATTATGAGCAATAAAAATTAAAGAAAAAGTAAATTTTATTTCATCACGCTTTTGGTAAATAAGATTTAATTATTATAATTGTCAATGATAGAAAATAATTATTTTTTCTTCAAAAAACAATCAATTTAATTATTAATTTAATATTTGATGTACCGGTACACTCAAAATGTTGGATGTACCATAGAATTTGTCTTTTTTTAATAGGACTTTCGCGCCTTTGTAATGTCATTTACAAAATTGTGACGAATATCATCTCCCAATGCCTCCACAAACTACTTCCTCTTCTTATATCCCCTTAGCAAATCAGTTTTGTCCCGAGAAAATGCACTAGTGGCAATATTTTGGTTTTACATGAAGCAATTTATACCATGACTCACTTGAAAAGCAAGAAAGGTTATATGATTATGAAGCTTAACTCGAAAAAGACCTTTGATTGTTCAGACAGGATCTTCATAAAAAATAATCGTACAATGATTTCCATCTAAACTCCAATCAATTATTGAAGTTTGTTACTCAACAACCTCTATCTCTATAAATTAGAAAGTAAAAACAATAAATTAAGTATGAGAGAAATTTTTTAAAAAATGGTTGTACATACATCATTTCTTTAAAATTAGCTCATTACATAATTGCTCAATCAAATAAGCTTTGAGTTAAGATGCCAAGTAAGCATGAAAATATCAAGTCCTCCTCATGCACCAACTCTATCTTAGGATCGAGGACTTTGTGAGGCTATGGATCTTGAGATGGTCTGAGTCTGTCACGGCTGGCTTTCCTCGCGCGCTCCTACCTAGTTGTGACGGTCATGGCCATCCTGCTACCTCTAAAGTAGTTGGGTATGCATCCATATCTAAAATAAATCAAAATATAGAGACAAATCAAAATACTAAACTAAATTCTCAGATAAATCAAAACTCAGTATCCTCGAGCCTATTTCGGATTTTAGAATCCAAAATGCCGAAGAACATGTTTTAATATCTAAAATCCGAACAAGTCCAATACCCAAACAAAAAAAAAACACAAATGAAACACCAAATTTTTGAGCAAATGCAAATTAATATCTTGTTTAGTGGTTGTAGACTTGTAGCAAGATTCAAATTTGGGGGTGGGGTCTAGTATTTTAGGTTGAAAAGCGCAACTGCAGAAATGGAAAAGGAGCCTGAGCCTGATCCTGAATCATATATTGACATGATTCAGATTCTATAATTTGAAGCACGCCTTTAAATTTTAGATTATAGAATCTAAACAGGATAAAATGAGAAATTGGTAGGGTGCTCGAGAAGTATGGTGGGATGCGATCAGAAATTCCCTCTCGTTTTCATCTCTCTGAAGCCCAAGCCCAATTTTCATTTCTTTGTTCAGACAAGTTAGAGTAATTTCGCACTGAAAATTGCTTTTTTGACATAGAAAACTTCATATAGACATAAGTAAAATACGTTAATGCCCACAGCGGTAGTTAACTACCGTTGGTAGAACCGGCGACAGTTAACAGCCGCTGGGGCTCAGCGGTAGTTAACTGTTGTTCCTTTTTCCCCCTAAAACCAGAAAAGCCCTACCTCCTATTCACTCATCACCTTAATCATCTCCATACCATACCTCAAAAAAATCCCATTTCAAAAATTTTGTGTCAAAATCTTGGTTCCAACTCATTGTTGATCGATTGCTAGGACGTTTCTACACACAATATGCATCAAAGAACAGGTATTTCAACGTTAAAGTCCATTACATTTGATTGATTTTTCTGGTTTTTTTTTTGTATTGTCACGAGCTGTAGCGGCAGTTAACTACCGCTGGGTGTGAGCGGTTGTTAACTGTCGCTGGTAACTTAGAGATTTTTTCAAAACTTCATTTGGCAGTGCTACTGCCAATTTTTTTTTCTTTTGTTTTTTTGGTTTGTTTCTGTTATTATATGATATTAGATACATATGTATTAATTAGTTTATAAATTATATGTTGTTTATTTATAGATACGGTTGAGAATGCGGATGATGATCCGGGTGATCGAAAACCTAGTGTTGTCGATTCCGTTAAGGTTGAAGTTCCCATTAAGATCGAAGCTTCCGTGAAGGTTGAAGCTTTCGTTAAAGTAGACGCTTCAAGCGTCAATTCCGATGTGTGTAAACTTCGTGAAAACGAAGTAAACACGGCTCGTTTATTTTCGACACGAGATACATGGAAAGATAAAGAGGAATTGCTCGGTTGGGTCCGTCAATAAGCAAATAGGGCTGGATTTACGGTTATCATTAGAAGATCTTGTGAAGGTAGAAATGCAATGTTGGAGTTGGTTTGTGAACGGAGCGGCGAGCACAAATTACCGAAGAGAAAAGTGAAGCATGAAGCAACGAGATCAAGAAAATGTGGATGTTTGTTCAAGGTGCATGGATATGTCGTGAGGGAAAACAATGCTTGGAAATTGGCTATTCTTAATGGAGTTCACAACCATGAGATGGTGCGTTATGTAGCAGGGCACCTTCTTACCGGAAGATTAATGGAGGACGACAAGAAGATTGTACATAACTTGACCGATTCTTCGGTGAAACCAAAAAATATTTTGACAAATTTGAAGAAGAAAAGGAAATAGTCCATCACAAATACCAAGCAAGTCTACAATGAACGTGACAAATTCAAAAAGGCAAAAAGGGGTGACTTGACGGAGATGCAATATTTAATCTCAAAGTTGGAAGAGAATGAATATGTTCATTACATAAGAGGAAAAAAGGAAAGTCAAATCGTTCAAGACATATTTTGGATTCATCCAACATTGGTAAAGTTGTTTAACAATTTTCTGACTGTTTTGATAATGGATTCCACATATAAAACCAACTTGTAGAAAATGCCATTGTTTGAAATAGTTGGAGTCACCTCAACATATTTGACATATTCGGTTGATTTTGCATTTACGACGTCGGAGAAGGATGATAACTTTACTTGGGCTTTGCAAATGTTGCTTAAACTTCTTGAACCAAATAGTGATATGCCTAAGGTGGTAGTGACCGATAGGGACCCGAGTATGATGAAGGTCGTAGAAAATGTTCTCCCCGATAGTAGTGCAATACTTTGTTATTTCCATGTTGACAAAAATGTCAGATCAAGAATCATCACCGATTGCAAAGTTAAACAAAATGTTGTTGTGGTGGATTGGCAAAAGAAGATTGTCGACAAGGAGAATCATAGTAAGTTAGTTGATACCATATTTGATGCATGGGAAAAATTGGTTGAATCTCCTACTCAAGAGTTATATGCGAGTAATCTAGTGGAATTCCAAGATGCTTGTAAGGATCATCCAAAGTTTCTTGAATATGTTGAAACTACCATTTTGAATACTTTTAAGGACAAACTAGTGAGGGAATGGACGGATCTTGTGTTACATCTTGGGTGTATGACCACGAATAGAGTTGAAGGAGCTCATGGTGTGGTGAAGGAATATTTGTCCACCTCCAAAGGTGATTTGGGTACTTGTTGGCAAAAAATAGATGAGATGTTGGCAAACCAATTTGGGGAGATACAATCATCGTTTGGTAGGAGCGTTACGGTCTTGGAACATAGGTACAAAGATGTCACTTTGTACTCCGGGTTGGGGGGTCACATGTCTAGACAAGCCATGAACTTTATTTTTGTGGAAGAAGCGCGTGCTAGGGAAACCTTGTGCATCGAGAAGAAAACTTGCGGTTGTGTTCAAAGGACGTCGTATGGCCTACCTTGTGCATGCTTCATTGATATGCAAATCCGTCACAACAAGCCCATTCGATTGGATGAGATGCACCCGCATTGACATAAGTTGTATATGGGTGAAGAAGAAAGTAATGAAGATTTGTTTTCGGTCGCAGAGGAGTGGCGTGGTATCCAAGAACGTCTCGAAAGAGTTCCGTTCCAAATGAAACTAGAAATCAAAAAAGGTATGCGGTTGTTAGCGTTTTCGGAGACCACAATGTTGTCACCACCTCGAAGAAAGGTGTCAACCAAAGGAGCTCCCAAAAAAAATCAAAACTACACCAAAAACAACACGTAGGATCCCATCTATGTGGGAGACTATTGATTCTCAACACCCGGAAAGTCAATCTTCACCACGAAAAAAATCTTCACAACCTAAAATAAAAGGTGCTCGCATTGGCATTTCTCCGGTCTCGGTTCCTAAGCCTAGCTTGGTTTCAAGAAATTATGATCCATCAAGTCCTATGTATTACATGCCAAAATTCATGAGACCATACATTGAGGGAATTGTGGATGTTATTGGTGACGGACATTGTGGGTTTAGGGCTATAGCCGAATGTGTGGGTTTGACGGAAGAAAGTCATGCTATGGTGCGGAGAACACTTATTAAAGAGTTGAAAGAGCATAGGAACAAATACATCGAGGTATATGCGAGCGAGGACCGTTACAAGTACATTTTGGATGGATTGCATCCCCCAAAAATCCTAGTAACTTTGCACCTCCCGACAAATGGTTGACATTGCCGGATATGGGACACATCGTTGCATCTTGTTAGAATAGGCCGGTGGTGGAGATGACTACCCTTGATATCGGAGTATCCGAGACTTTTTCCCCACTTAGAGGCGTGCCTCCGGTTAATCCGAAAAGCAACATGATTTGCCTTGGTTTAATCCCAAATCATTTTGTCCTTCTTTCGTTGAAAGATGGTTGTCCACTACCTCCATCATCCACGGAGTGGAGAAATCATAGGAGTGATGAGGCAAAAACATGGGATTATGAATTCTTGGATCAACACGATCGTTTCCGGGCACTCATGGAGATTTTGGACAAAGAGAGACCGGTTGCACCAAAAAAACCAACAAATGGACAATCCAATTATGTTTGATGACACTCCGGTTAAAGCAAACACCGAATTTGAAGAAGTTCTGGAACATTTAGATGATTTGCTTTTATTAGATGAAATATGACACTTTTTGGTCGGTGTTAATCCGTATTTTGGTCGATAAGCGCTGACGTATTTTTTGGGATATATAATGTAATGACCAATTTTTTTTTGGGGTGATATGTAACTAACCTTTAACTAATTATATATATATATATATATATATATATATATATATATATATATATATATATATATATATATATATATATAACTTGCTAGAACACACCCACTAGTTTTTATGTGGAAGTGTTTTAGCAAGCTACACCTTAAGGTGTATTTAATTACTTTTTAGTTATAACTTGCTAAAATACACCTTCTAAAAAATAAATAGATGTATCCTAGCAAATGCCTATAGGAGTTGCTAACACACACCCAATTATTTTTTAGAAGGTGTGTTTTAGCAACATTCACCTCAAAGTATATTTAACAACTTTTTAGTTATATCTTTGCTAAAACACACCTTAATAAAAACTAGTGGGTGTATCATAGCAAACCCATATATATATATATATATATATATATATATATATCAATATATTTGAGTTTCACATTTTATTATAAATTAATGTACATTACGTGTAATGTGTTGCGTAATATGGAAAATTTATCGAATTTTAAACAATTGTGAAACATTAACGCATTATTGGTTCCAGTTGAAATTATAGGTAAAACAAGACAAATTTCCTGAAAAAAACCAGCGCAGAACTGGTTCAATTTATTGGTGTCAACGATAGTCAACGGCCATTGGAGGCAATTATGTAATTTACTTGCGTTTTTTTTTTTTTTTTTTATGTCAGAAAAGCAATTTTATTTCGCACTCACCGTTTTTCAACTTTGCGTCAGAACAACCTCTACTCAGTCCTCTCCAAGTACTAGTAACAGCTACTTCACTCAGTTTTTCTCCAATTCTAGGGTTTTTCCAGCTTCACCATGTCTTCTCCAACTCTCGACGACGTAATTTTCAACTCGATTTTTCCTTTCTCATTCACACTTCACCCATCTTCTCACTTTTCTCTTTCATTCTTCTCAACAGCAGGAATTTGATTTCGGAGAACGAGTTACCGGAACGCGTTCAGGTTTTACTTTTCTCATAAAAAAATTCACATGCTAATGCTATTCAATTCATTCAACATTTTCTTATTGTTTCTTTCATCGTTATGAATTAGATACTGTAAGTCATAAGAGGTCTTCTGCTGAATTTGATGATGGAAATTTTGATAATGATCCTTACGGAAAGAAGGTAACACAATAAAATTTTATTTTATTCAATTTTTTTTCGAGCATTCGTTTTATTGAAAACTTAAATTGAAAATTGTAATGTTGGCTCATGTTTTAGGCCAAAACGACAGCTGAAGTAGAAGCTGCTTCTGGTGTTACAACCGGAATGATTTTGTCTCTTCGCGAGAGGTATAGTATAGATCGTTTGAAATGTGAATGTTTTGTGAGACTGCGTCAAGTAAACTGTTTCAGCCTAAAATTCTGACTGGATTTTGTTTGTTTGTTATGTTTTTAGTCTTCAAGACTGTAAGGAAACACTTGATTCGTGCTTGGTAAGTTTTTTTTCTTTAACAATGAATGTTGTTTGCTCAAGCCTCAAAGAACTTTAAATTCGAATAAACCATCAATTTGGTCCTAAACTATCACATTCACTTCAATTTAGTCCTTATATTATGTAAATAAAATAAGTAGTCCCTAAAGTATATAAAATCTGTCAATTTAGTCCTTCTGTAAGATGTTAAGGACTAAATTGACGGATTTTATGTAGTTTAGGGACTAAATTAGAGAAAGGGTGGTATTTTTGGGACTAAATTGATGGACTATTCTTTTAAATTATGTTATTGAAGGAAATGGATTGTAGTTATAACTTATAAGTCATGTGATTTATACATTTTAGTTATTCGTTTGCCGCATGTATCAAAACATGTTTGTTGCCTAAGGAATTTAATGTGCATATAAGCTCTCGAAATGTCAATACAAACAGGCCATTTAGGGTTAGATTCATGTATGGCTCACATTACAAAGTCATGTTTGTGAACTCTATGAATCATGTGGAATAAAATGCTCATAGACATTGTAATCAGGATCGAGTGCTGACTCGTAGGATCGTATGATTCTACATCCTAAAGCACCTTGACCGTGCTTAGACTTTACTCCGGTTCGTCTTTGCCCTGTTTCCCCTGTTTTTTGCTGTTTTCCCTCTGTTTCCTCTATTTTTTTGCTTGATTCCTCTGTTTTCCTCTATTTTCTCTGTTTTTTTTGCTTGGTTCCTCTGTTTTTCCTCTATTTTCTCTATTTATTTCACTCAACTCTATCAAAAACCTAACGATCCTATTTACAAACCGTGTCACGTTCCTCGTGTTTTACGTTCGTTCACCGGCCGACCGATCCTACGTAGGATCTCCATCCTGACTACATTGAGAGAGAGAGAGTTCACATAACTAACTGTTGGATTTGAGTCTCTAAAAAGTTACATATATAACAGTCTAGGTGTAAACATATCCTCTACAGTTGGAAAATTATCTAGTATTTTGTTTACTTGCATCTTCTTTTCTTATCAAATAAGATCTTTGAATGTCTGTGATTGCTTGCAGTTGATTTTCGACTGCAGAAAATCACAGTCCTAGTTATAGCTTTTTCTTTCCTAAAATTGTTTGCTGGATCATTGTATATTTAAGAATGAACTTGAGGATGCACAATACGAGATTCAGAATTGGCGCTCTGCATTTCAAAATGCACCATTCATACCTGCTGGGACCGCACCAGGTTAGTTTGTACGTGAATTATTTGCTAGTAATATGTCATAGATGTACTAGTTATTGAAGATCAAGTTGTATTTACTGTTGTTTTTTTTTTTTTAAATATATACCTGAGAAATTATTTCTTTTTTATGCTTTCTAGTACCCAAATTGGTGATTAATTACCTTCAAGCACTGAAATCATCAGTAGAGTCCTTAGCGGATCAGGTTCAGCCATTCAGAATCTAAAATTCTATTTTTTGCTTCAAAATGGTTCCTTATACATTGATCATATTTATTGATCCCTTCCACATTTATATTTGTTATCAGCTTGAAAAGGCAAAGAAAAAGGAAGTTGCATTCATTGTGACATTTGCTAAACGTGAGCAAGAGATAGCAAAGCTGAAGGTAGTTAATATTCAAAACTGTTCTTTATAGCATCTGGATGTGTTGTTTTATTTATTTTGCATCAACTATAGTAAATCCTTTTCCCCCCAGGAGAGAATATATAATTAACAGAATAAGAAGAAATTGGAGTGTAGCTGGTCTTTTCTCTCACCCTCATTTACATCTAACAAGAATATCTGATATTCATTCTCTATACATGATTTTATTTATCCCAAACACGTTGTCCACTTGAGTTTCACTATATTTTGCTTCTTTGATACTCCCTCCAGTCCAAAGTAAGCGTTGCTTTAGCAAAAATAATTTGTTCCCCAACAAGTGTCGTTTTACTTTATCAATGCAACATTAATTAATTTACTTCAAATTTACACTCAAATTAATATTATGTGCTCAACTTTCAAGTCATTATGGGTCTGTTTGTTTAAGATATTTTAAAAATCATTTTTCATGTTTTAGTTGTGTTTGTGTGTAATCTTTTCCCAAAAATCATTTTGTTATACTAACTAGCACCTCGGCGTAGTGTGCATTCAATCCATCTTATCTTTCAAGCAATACTTATAGAGCTTACTTTCCAGCCATGTTTTATGGAGCTTATTTTTTTATTGTTGTTATCTCATGTTAAAAACATTCTTTTATGATGAGCTTAAATCATAAGCAGTGGAACATTACAAAATATAGTATTACTATATATTTGTTGTAAATGAAAATATAGTAGAAAATAGAAATCTTAGAATATCTTTAAAATATATTTTGGTTTCAATTTGTCATTTATTGAGGAAGCAATTTTATGAGTTTAATGATTTCATTGTTTATTTTTATTGGGAAATGATTAAAAGCACGACACATTTTTTCGTGCATATCCCACGATTGATTTTGCATTTGACAAGTCAACTATATTAAATTCTAAAATCATTTTGTTCCCTTTAACAAAGGGCTTACTGTTAACTACCAAAGCTCTAAAATTGTTTGATGGTAGAAAACAAAGCTCTGTTCTCAACGAAAAACACAATCATCAAACTCCCTTTCTTCCTCCCATGCGACTCCACTGTACAGTCACCTGCATCGTACCCCCGTAGACAGTCACCAGTTTCTCCGGTTTTACCCCATCCTCTGATGTCGATGGAAGAGGTGTCGCAGTAGCAAATCGTAGTCGTGCGGCGACAATGAAGACAAAGACAACGGAACTGGCATTCGCGAGACATGAATGAGTGGGTAACAACGACGAGACTATAAATCCTTGAAACAAGCCAATCATTTTTTTGAAAGAAAAATACCAGAAATCATGATACATGAAGAAAGCTATCACAACAATCCGATCAAGGATAAAAATGTGAGTGGGTGATAGACAAAGAGAGGCTGTTGTATCAAAATTTATATTATTTTATTTGTTGAAAATCCATAAAGTCTCTGACCATGAGTAATGAAAAATTGTGTTGTCGTGCATGTCGTGTGACTAAACTGTCGTGCGATATAGCATTACTCATTTTTATTTGATTTAGCATTCAGTTTGGGTTATGAGTTTGTATTGCCAATACTAAATACTAATACTATAACCAGTACTCTAGGAGTTGTTCTACTTCCAACTATTAGTCATTACAAAAATAGCATCACTAATAGTATTTTGTAACCAAAAGTAACCACCGTGTTTGAATTAAATCTTTTTCTGTACAATTTTTCCCATAACACAGTTTTTAACAAATTTAAATTTAAAAATGTAAAACATGAATATTGAAACTGAACTTTAGATAAGTTTTGATAACATGGATATTATGAAACTGAAACAAGCGAATCATATTAATACAAACATTATACAATACAACATACATACAATGATACACAACAGAAAATTAACGTCTGTCATTTCGTTGGTCATCCAAATGATTCTAATACAATGTTATTGAGAGCCTTTCTCTCTCTCTCTCTCTCTCTCTCTCTCTCTCTAAACCCTGTTATTACAACACATTTCACAATTCGTTATAGGAACTGTATGGAGGCCAAGAGTCAGGAATTTTGAAACCGATTCATTCTGGTCTCAGCATTATAACTTTTCCATATGATTGTTGAGTCTTGATCAGAAAGTTCAAATCTACTTTCATTTTCCATATGTCAGGTGTTTGTATTTTAAAATTATTTATTAATATTTGAATGTTAATTTGTTTATTATTATTTTACAGATGTTAGTGGTTTATATCAATGTATGCTAAAATAGTTTATTTTTAGTATTTAATTTTGTTTATGTGTCTTCTAAACAATTCCAGTCTGCTGTACGAGACCTCAAAGCTCAACTCAAGCCAACATCAATGCAGGTATTGTTTACCATACAAGTGTTTGAGTTTATCTCTAGATAAATTTGTTTAAGGAAAGTGTTAAGCTAGCACCTATTGTAGAAAAGATGGTAGGAACTCGGCTTAGGTGGTTTGGGCATGTAGAGAGAAGATCTGTAGCTATGTATTGAGGAGAGTAGATCCGGTGGAGGGTAGTGAAATCACTAGAGGCAAAAGAAGAACTAGAAAAACTATAAGAGAAACTATTAAGAAGGATCTAGAGATTAATGAGTGGATTGAGATACGATAAAACATTATGCCATTGTTTGATCCATGGAACCAACCCCACTTGGTGGGATAAGACATGGTTTTTTGTTGTTGTATTCCCATGCTAGAACATTCATTTGAGTTTTGTTGGTATTTAATGTATGTGTTCATCAAGACTTGTGTTTTTTTATTTCTTTTCTTGAAATGTTTCGAGCGTTTTCAGCTATTTAATCTCACATTAAATATATGTTTATGGTATCATTCATGTAATTTGTCCAAAAAGTTATCAAATAGCGGTCATCCCACTAACGCTATCCCACTTTTGGGGCTGGCCGCTGTCCGGGATTGACTACCAAGCTTTTATTCCCTTATGGGCTCCCGAAATTATTGCCTTATGTTTGGTTGCTATTTAAATTGCAGGCAAGAAGGTTCTTATTAGATCCAGTAATCCATGAAGAGTTCACGCGGTTAAAGGTTTCTTACTCATCTTCTGTTCTAACTTTAAATCAATTTTGTTTTTTTGGCATGAAGTAGGGTAAATGTTTTAATTCAGGTTGTACTAGTAAAATGTTAGTCCATGTTGTCATCATAGTTTTATCAACCCAGAGATACAGTGAAGAAACATATTGTTATCCTTTAATGTTAGACCATTTGATGAGGGTCATCTATGGTCCCTTTAATTTGGGGTCCTTATTAGGGGCTCCCATTAATAAGGGGTATGTTTGGAAAAAATAATAAACGCACCTAGTAATTTGCATAGAGGCTTATTATATTTAGGGACATATTTTTTCTTCAAATGGGGCTTATAATCTATGAAGCACATAGAAACACACCGACACTGCTAATGTAAAAAATACAGGACACCGACACCGCTACATATATATTAATTTATTTACAGAAGGCCTAAAATGAAAATCAAAATACAAACATAAGAATTTAACTTGAGCAATTTATTTCATCGAAAAAAGTTCGAAAACAAGATGTCCTAGTATTTGACATTTATTTATTCATCTACTATCAAAAAAGCTAAAAACATTGTAATCAACTTTAATTTCTATAACCTCCTAATTGATCAACGTTTCTCAACACATGTATCTTGTCGTACGAGTGTCATCGGAGTATCGGACATCGCGACACGCCTAGTCCTAGGGGTGTCCATGCTTCATAGATATTAATTAAAGACGGAGAAAGTACATTAGAGAAGGAAATGGAATCAAAATTTTTTCGAAAAAAAGAGAGGTGGAAATGGGTAAGAATTCTCTCTAGTTTGATTATCTGGCTTAAATGCAGACCATACAGATGAAAATGATAACTTCTAGGTTGTAGGGTGGTGTTAAATGTATAACAGGTTTTCAGCTGACCACTGTTATTAGCTCTAATTTCAGTGATGAATCGGAAGGAAACTTGATAAGTTTCTGAGTTGTGTTTGGCTTTTGGACATGCCTAATATTGACCCCTTCATAGCCCAAATTTACCGTGTCTTGATTTCCTTTTTTTGTGGCTTATGATATTTTATTCTTTAATGTGTTTTTTTATTGCAATATACATCATATGCCCCAATTTCCTACATATATTAGGAATTGGTTTATTAGTTTATAGACGCATTATTCACATTGGTGTTTATTCCAACTCTTTTTTACAAGACTTCTGATCTCATCATAGAATTTAGTTGCGGAAAAGGACACAAGACTAAAGGAGTTGCAAGATCAAATGTCTGCTGTAAAATTTACTTCCCAAAGCAAGATGGGGAAGTTGCTAATGGCTAAATGTAAAACTCTGCAAGAGGAAAATGAAGAGATCGGGCTTCAAGCTTCTGAGGGAAAGGTGCTGCTATCTTATTTGCTTCATGCTTCTCAGCTTAACTATAGACTGTTTTTTTTCTTTTTCTTTTTTCTTTACCTCAATCATTTCAAAGTTGGTTTTCCCCTCCCCACATTCTATATATGTGTTGTATGAGAGAAAGAGAATTATTAATACACATTTCATATGTTGAACTGATGAATCCAAAGTTTATGGTATTTATTGACTGGAAGTAACATTACACACATTAACTATAAATCTACACAAATTATTCTACGTAATTTGTCAATATTGTTTATTGCTGATATCACCTTTTTTATTTCTTTTTGCTTGGTCTGCAGATGCATGAATTAGCAATGAAACTTTCATTGCAGAAAGATCAAAATTCAGAGCTCAGAAATCAATTTGAAGGTTAGTTGTTGAGTGATTTCATCACATTATGGTTTGGTATTTTTTGTCGAATGACCCTTTATATCATTACATGGCTACTTGGTGACTATTTGTTTCTTCTGTTACTATATTGGATTCATCAAACAGGTTAATTTGTAAATACATAGTAGTATTATTTATTTGAAATAAACATACATTGAGAATAATATTGCAAAAATGCTTGAAACACTATTATTGAGAAAATTACATGTGTGGGGTACCTCTAATAGGGAATTATTTCCCAGAGTTTAGAGTGTATTGCTAATATTCTTAGTGTTAACAATATAGAAAATCAAAGATAAAAATAATGACGGCTAGGGTTTCAATATTATTAACAATAGCTTAATACTACAAAAGGTTATAAGAGAATATATATAAAACCTAACAGACTATGAACTTAGTAATGATAAAGGCCCAATAGCTTAAGCCCAATACTTTATTATCTAACACTTAATAGTATTAGGGTACGGCTCTTCTCCCGACAAATTTTGCTCATTCCCAACAAAATAGCCTAGCGTGAGTTAACTCACGCAGGAGTATTTTGTGTTGGGAATGAGCAAAAATTGTTGTGAGAAGAGCAATTTTCATAGTATTATTGTGTGGGACTTGGGGCGTTTCAAAATGTTAAATGTTCTGCAGGAATCTTTTTATTTGCATGTTATAAGATTAAAAACTAGGGATTAAAAGTTATGCAATTTTTGGTTGATTTTTATGCATTAGCAATTTGTGTAATCTTAACCCTTAAAATTTTCTACAGAGTTGCAGAAGCATATGGATGGATTGACCAATGATGTGGAAAGATCTAATGAAACGGTTTTCACTTATCCCTACTTTCATATTTTACCGTGATTTAAAAAATTTCACTGCATGTTTGCATCACTATTATGCATTACTTATTTTTTTCTCACTAAACAATGTTTATGAGAAATGACGATAAGCATTGTTTTAGGAAACCATTTAAGGACCTCAACAAAACTTCTGTCTTGGGGAAATGCTTATATTGGTCACAAATGCTAATATGAAATAGGTAAAATTCTTGTGCAGATACAGTGTGATATAAGGTGACTTGGTGGTTTGGGGGAGGAACATAGGTGTTTGAGTGATAAGAAAGTCATGGGTTCAACTTACCCCTCTGAAGAAATAATAACAAAGTGCTTTTGTAGATAACATGGTTGAACATTTTAACAAAAAAGAGTAGATAAACCAATGCTGCCCCTAAGCTTCGTTAATCGTATTTGGCATTTTTTATGGCGTTAGGCATGTTTGTATTGTGTAAATGTGGTTTGTACATTTTTTTATGCCGTTATTTTTCAAGGACTCGTTTATTTACTCCGATATTCATTCTTTTAAAATCTTTAGTATTACTTGTTTCAAATATAACCATCGTATTCTTGTTTAATTGTCCAAGATTGTATGTGTGTCTTAGTCATTGGGTTTTCTTGCAGGTTTTCATGCTGCAAGGTAAAGTAGATGAGAAGGATCTAGAGATTGAAAGACTGAAAGATGAGTTGCAACAAAAAAAGCTCCGCAGAGAACAGGAGAGCAATGCCGGGGATTGACGAGATGATACTGCAGAAGATTTCAAACAGATATCAGTTTCATTGGACTTCAATTTTTTGTTGGAAATGGTTAAATTACTTCTGTGGTTTTTACTGAAGTTCATAACTGTATATTGTATTCAAGTTGTTCGTTCGAATTTTTCTTGGAAATGTGCAACTGTGATTTACTACTGCTCGGTGGTCCATAAGAATTACAACTATCATATTAACCATCCATACGCCACCGAAAATGAATCATGAGTACCATGATCGACTCCATGTTCAGGATTTTTTGCTTGATTTGAGAAAATTGTTGAGGAGACAGTCACACACACAAAGCATCATAATCTGTTTGCCAAAGTTAGCGCATGATTTTTTCAATTCAAAGTTCAAACGAGTCAATAAATCTTTAATTTTTTTGGGATACAAAACAAGTCATCAAATTAAATACAGCAGTCATTACCCCATTAAATATAATCAAACAGTTATAATTCGTAATATGGGGGTATTTTATTTTTGCATGAGCGCCTCATATATAGCATTGTAACTTGTAAGAAGCTTTATGCTGGGAGTAATATTTGGTATGATTTTTTCTCCTCACTTAAATAAACGGTCACTTATTTAAGTCAAGATTAGTTTCGACTATTCACATAAGAAAGCAAGAGTATTGTATAGGCAATTGAATTTAACATTTTTGTTCAAAATTATGGTAACCATCTTCTGTGGACCAAATCGAGGTTCAAAGTAAATTAGGCCTCCCCTCCCTCTTTTATAAAAGAAGACCTTGCAAGGAGTTAAAAATCTCTCAGACATGGATAACGATCAAATAGTAGGTTACATTTTTTATCATGTGAGAAAAAGGTTAGACTTGGGTGTATTTCTCTTTTAAAAAACAGAGATTTATGTTGAGTTAACCGACTAAATTGAAGTTGGAACTTGTTCATTTGGAAGTTACATGAAGCTTGTAACGTGGCTGGGTGGCTCTCAAACTCTGCCTTCTGCTGTATTGACTTCGTCACGTACGTACATCCTAATGGACACACGTATCACTTGTTTGCTTATCTGTTGTTCAATTTGGATTTGTTTACACTTTCCCGAACTCTCTTTACTTTTCAATTAACTTACGAAATTTGTTTTCCTTTCAATGTCATTGACTGTTCTTAGTTACTGAAATTTGGATTTTATGAAATAGTTTTACTTATGCACATTGGCTCTATGTAAATAGCTAAAACGATTTTTCTAAAATATGGGTGAGTATATATGCTATAAAAAAATGTAACATTATAGTTTTTTTTTTAAAAGCACTTTATAACAACATTACATTATTGTAATAAGTCCCAAAAAAAACTGTTATATTTGCTTTCTTTTTTACAGGAATTTTTATATTTGCTTCCTTTCTCTGCGTATTTTCAACCATATTTCACATCAAATAGCGTGTGAGACTATTTTTGAAATGAAAATGCCGTAAATGTGTCTAAAATATATAAACTACCACAACATTAAAGGCATGATACGAATGATAATTTTTTTAAACTTTTTATTAGGTCAATTTCACCTTCGATTTTAAGCTTAAATACTAAAAAACTGCTATGATATGGAGTACGATCTAAGTAATAAGACCGGGCATATGTAGAATACAGACTTATATTATAATTTGATTTGACGGTATTGCAAAGAGAAAATAAGCACGTATCATGTACCAAAAAAAAAAAAAGCACGTATCATCATTATAGAAAGTATTTTAAATAGGGTCTTGCTAATCGATGGGACACCGGTTAAACATACCATAAAAAGGAATTATTATCATAAAAGAAAACTGTTTTTGACTTTATTATAAATTAATTCACAATTTCAATGCATTAGCTACTATATAATTTTCTTTTTCATATCCGTAAACAGTGCCTCGGGACACGGTTAGCATTTCCCTTTTAAATAATAAAAATGATAAATGTAAAAGTATAGTTAATGTTCTTGTACCTTTGAAGGGAAATAATCATAAATATCTATGGTTAAATTTAAAAATGTTTTATGCTTTGAACTGATACATTATCCTCGAATTCTATATTTCTTGTTATATTAAACATTTGACTATAGTCGGATTGGAAATTTCATTCAATCTAAATATAATAAAACTTCAGGTCACGTTTGATGTCTTAGCTCAATGGTATGAATTTATCTTTATAATGTTAAGGTACTAAATTAAAGTCCCCTTGAGGACGACTATAAAATAACCATTAATACCACTTAAATTATTAAAAATAATAATTTTGAGTCATGAAAAACGATGGGTTACGTATCTAAGAAAAACGATGAGTACGTGTCTCTATGTTATTGTGCGGGTTATTAAACTTATATTCGAGTGGCTTCTATCAGGTTAATTGAGTGACATATATAATTAGATCGGATTATGCAAAGTAAACTACTAATGGTGCATTACAATGACATATTTTTCCGAAATAAAAAAACATTTTTTTGTTGGAAGAAAACATTTTTATTTAAAAAAACTTTCACTATCAAAGAAATATAAAATGACATGTTTAATTTTTGGACACGGTGAATTTGCGTGACATATTTAGATCGGATAATCTTTATTATTAGGATAGCGGATAAATTAATTTGTTTGACTAAAATCAAATAAATTAGTTTTTTTTTTTTTTTATTAAAAACAGAATAATAGTTTTTGTTGTTGTTGTTGAACATGCTTATAACGTGAAAATGTGACATGTTTGATAACAAACTTTTTTCATGAGCTTATAACGTTTTTTGAAAAGCTATTTCAAGTAGCTTTTTAGCTTATAGCTGGTAGCTTTTTATATTTTCTTCCAACTTTAACCCTATTAATTTAAATTAATTATTTTTTTAATTAAACAACTACCCATGTTCATCTTTATAACCGTCCAATTTTGTCCCTTAAAAAAATGCCACGTTGTTTTTTTTAAGGAGCACTATATATATATATATATGTGTGTGTGTATTTTTTTCACAAAAAATAACTAGCCTATTTTTTTTTAAAGGAAAAAATAACTAGTCTATTGTACGTTGTAAAATTTTATATATTCTAACTCACATTTTGTTTCCACCTTTTTCTTATTTTTGGGATTCATAAAGCAGAGATCAAAATTGTCGGTAAATATTTTTTTAAGATTAAAGGTCGAATAATTTTTTTATGGAGACTAAGCCCAAAAGTTTGAATATTTATAGGGACCAAACACATATTTAACAATAATTAAAAATATTAAAAAATAAATACATTACAAAAAAGTGTGTGTGTCTATATATATATATATATATATATATATATATATATTAAAGAAAAAGAAAACATGTCCTTTTATGTCATTTTATACTTATCAGCCACTTCAACAACTAATTTTACCAAACACATTATTTTTAATAAGCAAGCTTTTCAGCTTTAAGCTATCAGCTATCAGCTAGCTTATAGCTTATTTTTACCAAACAGAGTCTTAGTGAGGCATCAATTGCTTGGAGACAAAACTAAAATGATTAAACTCTTGCTCGTAGAAAAATTAAGCTAATGGGGGCAGATGCCCCTAATTAGCAACACATTCGTGCGCGCATAGTTCTAGCAAACATATACGTACTAGTATCATCACAGATACACTTGTCAATGTCTACTCTATTAGAGACGGTCGGAAAAAAAAAGCATCAACATTGCACTTGTATCTCCCACGTGTTGGATGCTTCCACCCTTGCCTTGAGGAATCTCTATTGTTATGTGGATCGGATTCTCACACTTAGGCGATTACGGGTAAAAATTGAGCACCACAACCACCTTGTTTTTGGTTTGCCAAAGGCATATCTTTAAGCGAATAAATTAGTTGATAACCGATAAGTCAACATGATTAAATTGATTTGTTTGATAGAATAGAAATTGAAGTACTCATAAATATAAATGACATAAAAATATTTTTAATTAATATTATAAAAATTTCAATTAAGATAAAGAAAATAAAAATGATTTTTTTTATATGTATATTATATGTATTTTTTAGATACTTTTCGTATGGTATTCAGTGGCGGATCTTGACTTAAATTGTTGGGGGTGCCAAACTTCTATGTAATATATATTAAATGGTTTCATGAAGAAGCAGTAATTGATGACTGGCCTAGTGGTATGAGTAGTGTGAATGTAACATGAGAATGTGGAAAACGTTTTTTTTTAATACAATTTGTAAAAGTACAAGTTAAATATGTAAAAAGAAGCGATGAGGGTGTCGAACGAGTGAGCTTGAGTATATTACGGCACCCCCTTTCCACTGGAGCAGTCACAATCTAATTGATTAATTACATCAGATATTATATATAAGGCAAATCTGGGGGATGCTGTGGCCCCCGTTGGTCTCTAAAGAGATCCGCCACTTGTAACGCCCACTTTCGTTTAATAGTTATTTAATCGAGTTTAGGCAATTATATTATAATTATATAATATATGCATGATTTTGATATGTTTTGATGATTTGATCGATGACGTGTTAAGTTATGAGTTTTGGAGGATTTGATTATGATATGAGATTTATTTTATTGATAAATAGAATAAAGATTTGAAAATAATATAAAATATTTAGTTGAGGGCTGTTTTGATATTTTAGATAGTTTTGGGGGAGAAAGTGAGATAAGATAAGTTATTAGAAAGAGGTATAAATAGGAGAAGACCTAATATTTTGGAAACTCATTGTACGTGAAAACTTTTGGAAAAGGGAGAAAAAGCTTAGAAGGGAGAAGAGCATAGAGAGAGCTGCGATTTCTTCATAACCAGGTAAGGGTGGGACTAATAACTCAGTAGCATTAACCTCTGTAATTCTGATGATTAGTTGACATAGTTAGGATTGATTTAGAGAAGTTTTGGAATTAGGTCAAAACCCTAAGAATTGAGAATAAACGGTAAAACTTGTTTAGATTGATGTAAGAATTGTCCTGTAACCTTAGAATATGTTTAGGATGAATTCTGGAATCAAAACCAAGCTTAGAACCATGTGAAACGTCGGATTTTTGTGTTTTTAGGAAGCCTGGCCGTAGCGACATTCATCGCTCGCCACGGCGAGCTATGATCCTCGCCTCGCGAGTGATGAAGATTCATCGCTCGCCACGCGAGCCCCTTTCCTTCGCCTCGCGAGTTGTTTGGTTCAACTCGCCATGGCGAGCAACCTTTCCTCGCCTCGCGAGCTTAGGCAGAGTGCATGTCATATTTCGTGTTTCGACCTTTTTAGTTGGACCTTGAGTGCCTTTGAGTACCTGAACATACCTAGTATTGATTAGGGATGATTTTAGGACAGGATTGAACCCAGAACAACATCAGTTTGGGAGATTAGTGTTACTCGCCATGGCGAGTAAGTACTCTCGCCTCGCGAGTACAACCAGAAGGTAGTTGCTTGAGTGTTTGTGCGATCTGTGTCGCATGTGTTGATCAAGAGTGAACCCCTAATTGGCATTGAGACCTAGTGATGATGTTTACTGCAGCCTGTAGAGTTGTTTAAGACTATATTGATATTAATTGAGTATGAACTAATGTATTGTATATTCATGCAAGATATGAAGGTTTGATAATAATGCAATTTATGTGCTATTGATATAATGATATCATCTTGCTGTGTGACTTGTTTATGCTGCTTCTGTTATTTAACTAAGTGCATATGTATATGATAATGTTTAGCTCCAAATTATTGGATGCATGTTGATTACGATGATTACGTGTTCTGTTCATAAGTGTCCATGCATAGCATATCATTGAGCTTAGTCCTCACCACGAATATTAGGAGCTTTGTCCTCCGCACGTTTTATAGGAGCTTTGTCCTCCGCACGATTAAAGTATATTAATACTTATGATGACGATTGGTACCACATGCATATAAGGAGTCTAAGAGCATTGTCACATTGTCATGATTAAGATGCCTTGTTGATAATGATTGAATATGTGATTACGTGATAAGTGTTATTTGATATGTTATGATATTCCTAATTATTGAACAAACGATTACGTGATAACTGTTTAGCAATTATGCAAGTTAATAATGGAATGATTATGTTGTTAATTTATGATTCTCAATTACATTGATTAATGTTATTGTATTATGAAATCTCACCCCTTCTGCTTGAAAATGGTGCCCTTCGTATGGGTAACTTGCAGGTGATCGTGCTTAGTGTGCAGTTGCCGTCGTGAGTGGCCTTGCCTTCACTGTGTCGTCTAGGTCGCTCTGATACGTAACGGGATGGGGTTATATGCTATAACATGCTTCATTCTCTTACGTGGATAATATGTTATTTTTATTATGTTATGGATTATGAACTATTTTTGATGGGGCCTACGTGCCAAACTGATTTATGATTTTTGAATTAAATATTCCGCTGCTATGTTAAAGATATTGTGAAGGTTAAATTATTATTTAACTATTTATGGATTACGTTTCTATGTGATATCCCGTTTATGGTTTTTACTCTGATAATTGTTTATGAAATTTGTATATTGGGAAAACGGGGTGTTACAATTGGTATCAGAGCAGGTCGATCCGTCCGGTCAATTAGAGAGTCGTGTCGAGTCTTAGTAATATTTATATTACTATCTTATGTTGTTGTTGCTACTTTTGTAGAATCTCAGAAATGGCTGGAAGGAATGATGCTGCGTTAGCTGCTGCTCTACAAGCTGTTGCCCAAGCTGTGGGACAACAACCTAACGTGAATGCTGGTGCAAATGCTGAAGCTAGGATGTTGGAGACGTTCATGAAGAAGAACCCTCCGACTTTCAAAGGACGTTATGACCCTGATGGAGCCCAGACGTGGCTTAAGGAGATTGAGAGGATTTTCCGGGTTATGCAGTGCACGGAGGATCAGAAAGTGCGATTTGGTACTCATCAGCTGGCCGAGGAAGCTGATGACTGGTGGGTTGCTCTTCTGCCTACCCTTGGGCAGGAGGGAGCTGTTGTGACTTGGGCTGTTTTCAGGAGAGAGTTCCTGAGAAGATACTTTCCGGAAGATGTTCGCGGGAAGAAAGAGATCGAATTCCTTGAGCTGAAGCAAGGAAATATGTCCGTGACAGAGTATGCTGCCAAGTTCGTGGAGCTGTCTAAGTTCTATCCGCACTATACTGCTGAGAATGCTGAGTTCTCGAGATGCATCAAGTTCGAGAACGGTTTGAGGCCCGACATTAAGAGGGCGATTGGGTACCAACAGCTGAGAGTTTTTCAGGACTTGGTTAATAGCTGCAGGATCTATGAAGAAGATACGAAGGCTCACTACAAGGTAGTGAATGAGAGGAAGGGTAAGGGACAGCAGAGTCGTCCTAAGCCGTACAGTGCCCCTGCCGATAAAGGGAAACAGAAGATGGTCGATGTTAGGCGGCCTAAGAAGAAGGATGCTGCAGAGATTGTGTGTTTCAATTGTGGTGAGAAAGGCCACAAAAGCAACGTCTGCCCTGAGGAAATCAAGAAGTGTGTCCGGTGTGGCAAGAAAGGTCATGTTGTAGCTGATTGCAATCGTACAGACATTGTTTGCTTTAATTGCAACGGAGAGGGTCACATTAGCTCACAGTGTACTCAGCCTAAGAGGGCGCCGACTACTGGTAGGGTCTTTACTTTGACTGGGACTCAGACAGAGAATGAGGATCGTTTGATCAGAGGTACTTGCTATATTAATAATACTCCTTTAGTTGCTATTATTGATACTGGAGCTACGCATTGTTTTATTGCTTTCGATTGTGTTTCTGCTTTGGGTCTTGATTTGTCTGATATGAATGGAGAGATGGTTGTCGAAACTCCAGCTAAGGGTTCGGTGACTACTTCTCTCGTATGTTTGAAATGTCCTTTGTCTATGTTTGGTCGTGATTTTGAAATGGATTTAGTTTGTCTACCTTTGAGTGGTATGGATGTGATTCTGGGTATGAACTGGTTAGAGTACAACCACGTTCTTATTAATTGTTTTAGCAAGTCAGTACATTTCTCTTCCGTCGAAGAGGAAAGTGGTGCAGAGTTTTTATCTACTAAGCAGCTGAAGCAACTGGAACGCGACGGTATCTTGATGTTTTCGTTGATGGCCACTTTATCTATTGAGAATCAAGCAGTGATTGACAGGTTACCGGTGGTGTGTGAATTTCCTGAAGTTTTTCCAGATGAGATTCCTGATGTGCCTCCAGAGAGAGAAGTTGAGTTTTCTATTGATCTTGTTCCTGGAACGAAGCCGGTCTCGATGGCACCTTATCGTATGTCTGCCTCCGAGTTATCTGAGTTGAAGAAACAGTTAGAAGACTTGCTTGAGAAGAAGTTTGTTAGACCAAGTGTTTCACCTTGGGGAGCGCCGGTTTTACTAGTAAAGAAGAAAGATGGTAGTATGCGGTTGTGTATTGATTATCGACAGTTGAACAAGGTAACTATCAAGAATAGGTATCCACTTCCGAGAATTGATGATTTGATGGATCAGCTAGTGGGTGCACGAGTTTTCAGCAAGATTGATTTGAGATCAGGTTATCACCAGATTAAAGTAAAGGATGAAGATATGCAGAAGACGGCTTTCAGAACGCGTTATGGTCACTATGAATATAAAGTTATGCCTTTCGGTGTGACCAATGCACCTGGAGTGTTTATGGAGTATATGAATCGCATCTTCGATGCATTTTTGGATCGGTTTGTGGTTGTGTTTATCGACGATATTTTAATTTACTCCAAGACCGAAGAAGAACATGCTGAGCATCTGAAGATTGTCTTACAAGTGTTGAAAGAGAAGAAACTTTATGCTAAATTGTCTAAGTGTGAATTATGGTTGAAAGAAGTGAGTTTTCTAGGCCATGTTATTTCTGGTGATGGAATTGCAGTGGATCCGTCTAAAGTTGAAGCGGTATCACAGTGGGAGACTCCTAAGTCAGTTACTGAGATTAGAAGTTTCTTGGGTTTAGCTGGTTACTATGGAAGGTTTATTGAAGGATTTTCTAAGTTAGCTCTTCCGCTAACGCAGTTGACTTGTAAAGGTAAAACTTTTGTGTGGGACGTCCATTGTGAGAAAAGTTTCGGTGAATTGAAGAAGCGTTTGACAACTGCTCCAGTGTTAATTTTGCCGAAGTCAGATGAACCTTTTGTGGTATATTGTGATGCGTCCAAGTTGGGTTTAGGAGGTGTACTTATGCAAGAAGGTAAAGTGGTAGCTTATGCTTCAAGACAGTTGAGAATTCATGAGAAGAATTATCCTACGCATGATCTCGAGTTGGCGGCCGTAGTCTTTGTATTGAAGATATGGAGACATTACTTGTATGGTTCGAGATTTGAAGTGTTTAGTGATCACAAGAGTTTGAAGTATTTGTTCGATCAGAAGGAATTGAATATGAGACAGCGAAGATGGCTCGAATTGTTGAAGGATTATGACTTTGGTTTGAATTATCATCCAGGTAAAGCTAATGTTGTTGCAGATGCCTTGAGTAGGAAGACATTGCATATGTCCGCCAAGATGGTCAGAGAGTTCGAATTGCTTGAACAGTTTAGAGATATGAGTTTGGTTTGCGAATGGTCACCTCAGAGTGTGAAACTGGGTATGCTGAAGATTGATAGTGAATTTCTGAAAAGTATCAAGGAAGCACAGAAAGTTGATGTAAAGTTTGTGGACTTGTTGGTTGCTAGAGATCAGACTGAAGACAGTGATTTTAAAATCGATGATCAAGGTGTGTTGAGATTCCGAGGAAGAATTTGTATCCCAGACAATGAAGAGATTAAGAAGATGATTCTTGAAGAGAGTCATAGAAGTAGCTTGAGTATTCATCCGGGAGCTACGAAGATGTATCATGATCTAAAGAAGATTTTCTGGTGGTCTGGTTTGAAACGAGATGTGGCACAATTTGTGTATTCCTGTTTAGTTTGTCAGAAGTCGAAAGTTGAGCATCAGAAACCTGCTGGGATGATGGTACCTTTAGACGTGCCAGAATGGAAATGGGATAGTATATCGATGGATTTTGTGACGAGTTTGCCGAATACTCCGAGAGGGAGCGACGCAATTTGGGTTATTGTTGATAGGTTGACGAAGTCAGCTCATTTCCTACCTATTAATATTAGTTTCCCTGTTGCCCAGTTGGCAGAGATTTACATCAAAGAGATTGTGAAGCTGCATGGTGTTCCTTCGAGCATTGTATCAGATAGAGATCCAAGATTTACTTCTAGATTTTGGAAAAGTTTGCAAGAGGCCTTGGGTTCGAAGTTGAGATTGAGTTCGGCGTATCATCCACAGACAGATGGTCAGTCGGAGAGGACAATTCAGTCGCTAGAGGATTTGTTGAGGATTTGTGTTCTTGAGCAAGGAGGAACTTGGGATAGTCATCTTCCGTTGATCGAGTTCACTTATAATAATAGTTATCATTCTAGTATTGGAATGGCACCGTTCGAGGCTTTGTATGGTCGGAGATGCAGAACTCCGTTGTGTTGGTTTGAATCAGGAGAAAGAGTGATCTTAGGACCAGAGATTGTTCAGCAAACTACTGAGAAAGTTCAGATGATCCAAGAAAAAATGAAGGCGTCGCAGAGTCGACAAAAGAGTTATCATGATAAGCGTAGAAAAGATCTTGAATTTCAGGAAGGAGACCACGTGTTTTTGAGAGTCACTCCTATGACTGGTGTAGGACGTGCTTTGAAGTCAAAGAAGTTGACCCCGAAGTTCATTGGTCCGTATCAGATATTGGAAAGAGTTGGAACGGTGGCTTACCGAGTGGGTTTACCGCCGCATCTTGCGAATTTGCACAACGTTTTCCATGTGTCGCAACTTCGGAAGTATGTTCCGGATCCATCTCATGTAATCCAAAGTGACGATGTGCAAGTTAGAGACAACCTTACGGTAGAGACTTTGCCGTTGAGGATTGATGATCGTAAAGTGAAGACGTTGAGAGGCAAGGAAATACCTCTCGTGAGAGTCGTTTGGTCGGGAGCGACTGGTGAAAGCTTGACGTGGGAGCTTGAGAGTAAGATGCTGGAGTCTTATCCAGAGTTGTTTGCTTGAGGTAAATTTTCGAGGACGAAAATCCTTTAAGTGGGGGAGAGTTGTAACGCCCACTTTCGTTTAATAGTTATTTAATCGAGTTTAGGCAATTATATTATAATTATATAATATATGCATGATTTTGATATGTTTTGATGATTTGATCGATGACGTGTTAAGTTATGAGTTTTGGAGGATTTGATTATGATATGAGATTTATTTTATTGATAAATAGAATAAAGATTTGAAAATAATATAAAATATTTAGTTGAGGGCTGTTTTGATATTTTAGATAGTTTTGGGGGAGAAAGTGAGATAAGATAAGTTATTAGAAAGAGGTATAAATAGGAGAAGACCTAATATTTTAGAAACTCATTGTACGTGAAAACTTTTGGAAAAGGGAGAAAAAGCTTAGAAGGGAGAAGAGCATAGAGAGAGCTGCGATTTCTTCATAACCAGGTAAGGGTGGGACTAATAACTCAGTAGCATTAACCTCTGTAATTCTGATGATTAGTTGACATAGTTAGGATTGATTTAGAGAAGTTTTGGAATTAGGTCAAAACCCTAAGAATTGAGAATAAACGGTAAAACTTGTTTAGATTGATGTAAGAATTGTCCTGTAACCTTAGAATATGTTTAGGATGAATTCTGGAATCAAAACCAAGCTTAGAACCATGTGAAACGTCGGATTTTTGTGTTTTTAGGAAGCCTGGCCGTAGCGACATTCATCGCTCGCCACGGCGAGCTATGATCCTCGCCTCGCGAGTGATGAAGATTCATCGCTCGCCACGCGAGCCCCTTTCCTTCGCCTCGCGAGTTGTTTGGTTCAACTCGCCATGGCGAGCAACCTTTCCTCGCCTCGCGAGCTTAGGCAGAGTGCATGTCATATTTCGTGTTTCGACCTTTTTAGTTGGACCTTGAGTGCCTTTGAGTACCTGAACATACCTAGTATTGATTAGGGATGATTTTAGGACAGGATTGAACCCAGAACAACATCAGTTTGGGAGATTAGTGTTACTCGCCATGGCGAGTAAGTACTCTCGCCTCGCGAGTACAACCAGAAGGTAGTTGCTTGAGTGTTTGTGCGATCTGTGTCGCATGTGTTGATCAAGAGTGAACCCCTAATTGGCATTGAGACCTAGTGATGATGTTTACTGCAGCCTGTAGAGTTGTTTAAGACTATATTGATATTAATTGAGTATGAACTAATGTATTGTATATTCATGCAAGATATGAAGGTTTGATAATAATGCAATTTATGTGCTATTGATATAATGATATCATCTTGCTGTGTGACTTGTTTATGCTGCTTCTGTTATTTAACTAAGTGCATATGTATATGATAATGTTTAGCTCCAAATTATTGGATGCATGTTGATTACGATGATTACGTGTTCTGTTCATAAGTGTCCATGCATAGCATATCATTGAGCTTAGTCCTCACCACGAATATTAGGAGCTTTGTCCTCCGCACGTTTTATAGGAGCTTTGTCCTCCGCACGATTAAAGTATATTAATACTTATGATGACGATTGGTACCACATGCATATAAGGAGTCTAAGAGCATTGTCACATTGTCATGATTAAGATGCCTTGTTGATAATGATTGAATATGTGATTACGTGATAAGTGTTATTTGATATGTTATGATATTCCTAATTATTGAACAAACGATTACGTGATAACTGTTTAGCAATTATGCAAGTTAATAATGGAATGATTATGTTGTTAATTTATGATTCTCAATTACATTGATTAATGTTATTGTATTATGAAATCTCACCCCTTCTGCTTGAAAATGTTGCCCTTCGTATGGGTAACTTGCAGGTGATCGTGCTTAGTGTGCAGTTGCCGTCGTGAGTGGCCTTGCCTTCACTGTGTCGTCTAGGTCGCTCTGATACGTAACGGGATGGGGTTATATGCTATAACATGCTTCATTCTCTTACGTGGATAATATGTTATTTTTATTATGTTATGGATTATGAACTATTTTTGATGGGGCCTACGTGCCAAACTGATTTATGATTTTTGAATTAAATATTCCGCTGCTATGTTAAAGATATTGTGAAGGTTAAATTATTATTTAACTATTTATGGATTACGTTTCTATGTGATATCCCGTTTATGGTTTTTACTCTGATAATTGTTTATGAAATTTGTATATTGGGAAAACGGGGTGTTACACCACTGATGGTATTTAAACTAATTATCTATAGTTTTTTTAAATTCATAATTTTCTTGTAGCATAGCGGCATACCCCTTTGGCCCAGGTGGAAAATATAGTTTATTATAACAAAATAAGATGTGCTTTTAGGGTGCGTTTGATTTGCTAAAAAATGAAGGACAGGACAGAACAACTCTAGTTGTCCAGTGTTTGATTTGTAAAACTGTTTCAGGTATAGGACAAACTGGAGGCAAGAGACAGGACAAAAACTCATATTTTTGTCCCTCACCAAACCACAGCACAACTTTTTGTCCCACGTACAAGTTGTCTAAAATACCAAAATAGCATTTTGTCCCTCAAAAATCGTATAAAACAAAAAATTACTCAATGCCATAAAAATTTTGTCCTGTGCTGTTCTGCCTTGTGTTGTACTGTTCTATCTTGTACTGTTCTGTCTAGTACTTGCTGTTTTGCAAACCAAACACACCCTTAGTTAAATTCACACAAAAACACCTAAGTTTTGTACAACAATAAGAAAAAGTTTGATTTAATGTAAATTACAAGACGAAATGCAACATTATTAGAAGTAACATATTGCAGTCCTTATGAGTTTAGTTCAGTTGATAAGGACAATGTATTAATATATGTAAGGTCCGTAAAAAAAAAAAGTAACATATTATATATATAAAAATAATATAAATTCGAAAACCATTATGAAAAGCCAACGGTTTGAATATATCATATCATTCGGCAATTTTAATTCATTTGAACTTTTCCTCTAACAAAAAATTTCATTTGAACTTTTTCTTATAGCAAAAAGTGATGTATTTAATTGCATATATGTAACTCCCATTCATTAATGAAACTCTCAAACCTTTCTCTTCATCATCACCATGGCTCCAAGCTTAACCACCATAAAAGAAACAAATCTTTCCCATGCCAATTCCCTCCCCACCATAAAACTAGAAAACTCAATATTCCTCGCCAATAACAACCCAATCCTCACTCAAGTCCCATCAAACATAACCATTACTCCACCACCTCATAAACACGAAAATTCTTCTTCTCCAAACACCACCGTTGCTGGTTGCTTCGTTGGCTTCAACGCCGACGAACCAAGCAGCCGACACATAGTTTCCATTGGCCACCTCAACGGAATCAGATTCACCAGCATATTCAGATTTAAACTATGGTGGAGTACTCACTGGACAGGAACCAAAGGCAATGACATAGAAAACGAAACTCAAATGATTATACTTGAAAACGACACCGTTAAACAACGTCCCTACGTTCTTCTTTTACCACTCATCGAAGGTTCTTTCAGAGCTTGTCTTCAACCAGGAGAAAACAATAACAACGTGGACATTTGCATGGAAAGTGGATCCACACGTGTTGTTGAATCAACTTTCAAAACATGTTTATACATTCATGCAAACTTCGATCCTTATATATTAATGAACGAAGCGATTAAGGTTGTTAGAGACCACCTTGGAACATTCAAACTTCTAGAAGAAAAAACAATACCTGATATAGTTGATAAATTTGGATGGTGTACATGGGATGCATTTTACCTTAAGGTGGACCCTCAAGGAGTGAAAGAAGGTGTTAAGGGTTTAGTAGAAGGTGGGTGTCCTCCAAGTTTTGTAATCATTGATGATGGTTGGCAAAATTTTTGTCGTGATGATGAAGATTTTTTGAACGGTGGTGATTGTTTAAGTTTGAATTGTTCTATACCTGGCGAACAAATGTTGGGAAGGTTAATAAGTTTTGAAGAAAATAAAAAATTTAAGGAATATGATGAATCTTTAGGTATGGGTGGGTTTGTGAGGGATTTAAAGGAGGAATTTAGGGGTTTATTAAAGGAGGTTTATGTGTGGCATGCTTTTTGTGGGTATTGGGGTGGGATTAGGCCTAATGTTGAAGGGATGCCAGAGTCGGTGATAATGCCGGCGAAGTTGTCACCGGGGGCTGAGAGGTGTATGACGGATTTGGCGGTGGTGAAGATAATGGAGATCGGAGTTGGATTGGTGAAGCCAGAAGAGGCATGCCGGT
Organism: Medicago truncatula; assembly: GCF_003473485.1. Classification (NCBI taxonomy): domain Eukaryota; kingdom Viridiplantae; phylum Streptophyta; class Magnoliopsida; order Fabales; family Fabaceae; genus Medicago; species Medicago truncatula. The sequence continues at coordinate 51,609,918 of NC_053045.1, read as the reverse complement.
TGTATGATGGACTTCATTCTCATTTGAAATCTGTTGGTATTGATGGTGTCAAGATTGATGTCACACACGTAAGCTTTTCATTAATTTTCTATACTTTTCGTAAATCATAACATATGCAAAAATATAATTTAGCGGCACACATGCTAAATATTTAAAGGGGTTTGTTAGGATACACCCATTAGTTTTTATGTGGGAGTGCTTTAGCAAAGATATAATTAAAAAAATTGTTAAATACACCTTAAGGTGAATGTTGTTAAAACACACCTTCTAGAAAAAATAAGTGGATGTATGTTAGCAACTCCTATAGACATTTGTTAGAATACACCCACTTATTTTTTAGAATACACCCACTTATTTTTTAGAAGATGTGTTTTAGCAAGTTATAACTAAAAAGCAGTTAAATACACCTTAAGGTGTAGCTTGCTAAAATACTTCCACATAAAAATTAATGAATGTGTTCTAGCAAATTCCATTCTTAAATTTAATATAAGGATTAGGATTAGCCACTTGATTTAAGGATAATGATTATTAATTGACGATAGAATAAAATTATATATGAACCAAGTATATACCAATTAAATTTAGAAAGTATCTCTTTAATTGGTATATATGATCTCTTGTGTTTATACAAAACTAGCTATTATTTGGGCTTCATTTAAATTTAAGAAAGCTTCTCTTTAAGCATCACCATTTGCTCTCATGCATTTTGAATTGAGGAAAATACCCCGGCGTTAATTACTGTTAGGAGGACTTTTTAAATTGATTAACCGATTTAAAAATTAATTGGACCGATCTAAAAAGTGTCAAACGACACTTAGGTACCGTTTTGTAGCCAACATCAGTCAACTGCCTCACTCAACCAACTGTAGTTGCATTTTTTAGCAATTAGAGGGTGCCTAAAGAGTAACTTTCTAAATTTAACATATACAAGTTGGAGTCCCTGATTTTTTAATAGAAATTAGAAGTACATATGAATACTCCAGAAGTTAATACTCTATTTTGTTGCTTATGGCCAGGTTCTAGAGATGCTGTCTGAGGAATATGGTGGTCGAGTTGAGCTTGCAAAAGCGTACTACAAGGCACTAACTGATTCCGTGAGGAAACATTTCAAAGGCAATGGTGTCATTTCCAGTATGCAACAATGCAACGATTTCATGTTCCTTGGTACAGAAACCATTTCACTTGGACGAGTTGGTATGTATTTTAAACTTTTTCACTCGAAGTCAATGTGTTGAACATTAAATTCCGTGTCTGTGTAACTGTGTTAGTACTTAATATATCTTAATTAACGACTATCTATTTAAGAATTGCATTTATCATAAAATGATTTTTACCATACGATTTTATAAATGATTAAACATGTTATTGTCACATTGGTTTATCAATAGTTGTGGGTTGTGATGCATTAATTTATGCAGGTGATGATTTTTGGTGCACGGACCCAGCTGGGGATCCAAATGGTACATATTGGTTGCAAGGATGTCACATGGTGCATTGTGCCTATAACAGCTTATGGATGGGAAATTTTATACAACCAGATTGGGACATGTTCCAATCTCATCATGCTTGTTCTGAATTTCATGCTGCTTCTCGAGCAATCTCTGGCGGACCAATTTATGTAAGCGACTCTGTTGGAAACCACAACTTCAAGTTACTCAAGAAGCTGGTTTTGCCGGATGGATCGATTTTGCGGTGTCAACATTATGCACTTCCAACGAGAGACTCTTTATTTGTAGACCCTTTACATGATGGCAAAACAATGCTCAAAATTTGGAACCTCAACAAAGTAAGTCACAAAACTACCTATTCCGTTAATTCAATCCTTCAAATTTACGAAATAACAATTTTGAACATTCTATGTTTGTCTAGATGCAGTAGTGAAAGACTATTTGAGTCAATATGCATATCTTTATTGATTCGATGGATGATTACTATAGTAATATTTTGATGGAGAGACTAAATTGATCAATATTTTCTAATTTAAGAGACTAAACTGATTCGATGGAGTATTTCGTAAATTTGAAGAACTATATGTCTTGATCCTTAGAATTTCGAGGACTAAGTGTTGATTTACTCCTCTTAATCTATGAAACACGTACACTCCTCAGATTAGGTGTCTTTTCAATTTTCATATTGTTACTTCGGTAGCAAGTAAACCATGACTCTGATTTTTGTTTGTGTTTTTGCTGCTTACAACAGTATAGTGGAGTTTTGGGTCTATTCAATTGCCAAGGAGGAGGGTGGTGCCCTGTGACTAGAAGAAACAAAAGTGCTTCTGAGTTTTCGCATTCTGTGACTTGCTTTGCAAGTCCTAAAGACATTGAATGGAGCAAAGGGAACAACCCAATTTGCATCAAAGGTGTTGATGTATTTGCTGTCTACATGTTTAAAGATGAAAAATTGAAGCTGCTTAAATGCACCGAGACTATAGAAGTTTCACTTGAACCTTTTAGTTTTGAGCTCATGACAGTTTCTCCTGTGATGGTCATACCAAAAAATTCAATTCAATTTGCTCCAATTGGATTAGTTAACATGCTCAACTCCGGAGGTTCAATTATGTCATTGGAGTTTGATGAAGAGAAAGATTCGGTGCAAATTGGGGTGAGGGGTCATGGAGAAATGAGGGTGTTTGTATCCGAGAAGCCGGTAAGTTGTATGATTGACGGAGAAGCTGTGAAATTTGATTATGATGATAGCATGGTAATGCTCCATGTCCCTTGGCCTTGTTCTTCAAGGTTGTCAGTGGTTGAGTATTTATTCTGAACCATGATTTGGTACATTTACCCATGCACTATAGGCCAAACAATATTTTATGAAAGGATTGATCAAATAAAGATTTGTGACTATACTGGTATATGTTAAATGCTTGCCTAAACAAATAAGAGTAAGTTGGTAAATAGAGATTGGTTTATTTGTTGATGTGAGTGCTTCTGCAAGATGGCAGAAATTTGAAACTTTGGTTCAACGTAATGACATGTATTTAAATTTGAAACTATGGTCAACTTTGAGACTATTATCCATGTGTTGTGAGATTATGTTGTTGCTAGGGAGTTTTTAGATAAATTTATTACTAAGAACAATTGTGGTTGGAGCTTTTTTCTAGTCTTGGATTATCACACTAGATTAATGTGAGAACACAAGATCTCACAATTAACTTTTAATCTTCAGAGGAATATACCTGATACAAATCAGTGGCATTGAGCTATCGTAATTTTGTTTTATACTGACACCGTAAATGAGTTAATTTGTTTTTATTGTTGGCCAGGGTTATGTACATAAGTGCTATTTTTATTGTTAAACATTTGAATTTGAATCATAGTTTGTTTTATCAAAGTGGAAATTGGTACTAAAATCACCAAGTGTTGCCGAATTCGATACATGGAAGATAATTGCTCTCCTCTCATCTATTTTTGCTAATTCCTATCAAAATACTCCATCCGTTTTAAAATATAAGCAAATTTTACTTTTTAGGTTGATTCAATTAATGATGTATGTAGTTCATAATATGAACCACATACATCATTAATTGAATGAATCTAAAAAGTAAAATTTTCTTATATTTTGAAACGGAGGGAGTAGTCGAGAGTGAGTTAACTTAAATAGGTGTATTTTCCAGCGTGAGTTAACTCATGTAGGACGGAAATGAGCAAAAATAGATGGGAGAAGAGCAATTATCTACATGAAAACGAAACCGCTGGGCCGACTATTAGGCCCACAATGTTTAAATGGACATTTGTGTTGTATATCTTTACATATTGGGTGAGGGTTGACATTTGGAGAACAAAATTACACTTCACACTTGTGAAACTGCTCATATATTACATTATCGGTATTTAACTGTACGTTCAGTATTTTTCAACGGCAGTTAACTACCACTAAATCATAAATGAGCAATTTCATGAATGAAAAAGTATTTTTCTTCTCCAAATGGCATTCATTGAATTTTGGAAGTTGCAAAAGAACGAACAATGACCTGTCATGTTTTAGGATAATTTCTCAATCCTTCCTTCTCATTTTACCGGAACATGTTTCCAGTGGTGTATTTTTATCTGGATACATTTTGTAGTGTATTTTTTTGATAGATTTAAGCATATAGGATAAGGTACATTTAAAAATTTAGTGTTCCAGAAATATGTGGGCTATCTATGCCACTTTAACCACAAAAAACTACTAGAATTCTTGTCACTATTTTACACTTTGCAAAAAGTGACTACCACGTGTCTATTTACTGCACTGATACAATGTCCCCTTGAATCGACATTTTAGATTAAATATAATAAAGCAACCACTTAAAATCACAGTGGATATTCAATGTAGTTTTCGTTCTTAATAAGGGCTCAGTATCATACTTTTTCTTAATGAAAAACCGGAGTCAAAACTATGTAGTAAATTATTTAAAGTTTAGGTCAATACATAAAGAAAATGATGACATCAAAGATTCAACGTCTTTTGAAGTGCTTATGTCGGATAGGACAGAATATCTTCTTTCTTTATAAAAAACATGTGTCATTATGAAAAGTTTTGGGAAATTTTTCTTCAAGAATCTGCTCACCCCAGCACAAAACACTCACGTCCTGCAATATTGTTAAAAATGTCTCTGCATTAGTTAACTAACGCAAGTGATTTTGCGTTAGTTAATTAACGATGTGTGCATTAAATCACGCAAGTGTAAAGCACTGCGTAACTTAGTTTTTACATATGCATGAGTTAAGTCATGCTAGTTTTTATATTTATATGCACAGCAATAACAAGGGGTTGGAACGACACATAATTAATTTCTATCAATGGAAATTCAATTCAAAAAGTCAAGCCTTGCACAATATATTACTGACACCAGTGGTGATAATAACAATTCATAATTTGGATTGAAGTGAAAAGCGCAATAATCAGGACATACATGAATAAAGGGGAAGCAACTAAATTGGAATAAAAGGATAACGATAAGAAACTGGAATTTTGGAAAAATATTTTGCAGAAATTCTATTGTAAATTCCTGCGTGAGTTAACTCATGTAAGTATTAATTTTAAGGTGAGTTAAGTTGCGCGACGTTAGAGGTATTTTGGACAACGCTGTAGGGTGCGAGCAAAAAGTACTGGGTGAAGAGTAGAATTCGAAGAAATAGAGATCGAAGGATGTTAGATGTGCATGTGTGTTTCAACATAAAAATTGTTCATACTTAGAAGTCAAACTTATATTTTTTCATACGATTCTTCTAAGATAGAATAATGATGGATATGAAAAGTAGATGATGATAAGAGATAAAGAACGAACAGTGTTAGATACATATTTTAATCTAAAAATTGTTCAAACTCAAAAAAAACAAATTTAGATTTACTCAAAGAATTTATCTTTTGGTGGAGTTTATTCACTCGTCAATTCAATTGTATATAATTCTAAACTCTTGGAAATTTCAAATTACTTGAGATAAACTTTCTTATTTTCTTTTCCAATGTCTCCTAAAGTTGGAATAAAAAACGGATCACTAATACAAAGTGTTCAATCTCAACGAAACACGATATAATTTGCATTTTCTTTTCAATGTCTTCCCATGTTCTTAAGTGGCTACAGAATCTCGTGATCTAAAGTCTATCTTAGATGCACATTCCACTAAAACAAAAAAGGAAAAAACTCATCATATTAAAAAGAAGATAGTTGGGATTATAGGAATATTTCTATGATACTTTTGAATTTCTGAAAATATTGGTAGGTAAATTAGTCACAAAATGAGTCACACCATTCAAGTTCATGATCTCATTCCACTCTTATGTGTCCTTTTTTCGAATAATAGAAAAGAAATGCTTGTGCTCATGCCACATGTTTAGAACACATGGGAATTAAACATTAAACTAGAAAAGCACACTTTAATTTAGTACATGGTTGACATATATCATATATGACAATGAGAATATATATATATCATGTCCACTTCTAACCTTCCTCTCCTTTCCTTTTCTCTTTGCCTCTCCACATTCTTTTAACTTCATCCTCCTAAAACTAGTGTTATTGGAAAATTTGTTAAGACAAAAAAAAAATACATTTTATATAAAAAATTATACTTCTTACACTTTTTTCAAGAAGTTTAGACAAATTTGAGGATAGCTTTACTATACTTTGTTTTTTAACAAGCACTTTCAATGTTAGCATTTTCTTTTATGTTTGTTGGCTATCATTTGTAGGATTTTTTTTTTTTTTCTGACCCTTTTGTCAAAAAAAATTCTATGTCTGATCTCATAGGAATATTATTCACCAAAATCACCCTTTTTTTTTGTCCTTTTTCCATTCCCACCATTTAAAACGGCGGGAATGAGCCGCCGCTCTGACACATGTCAAATTCTGACTGGTCGACTTTTTTTTTTATAATTTTTTTAATGGCAGGACTGATTTTTTTTTAGTGTTTTTTATTTTTTTGGGCAACATATATACATTAAAAACATAAATAAATAATAAATAAAAACATAGTAATGATAATGATGTGTATATTTAATTTAAAAACACTAATTATTTTATTCATAAGAAATAAAAACAAAAACTACTTCTTGTTCAAAAAAAAAAAACTACTTTCTCCGCGGAAACCATTTACGCCAATGTAAACTATGACCTCCCGTAGCACATAATTTATCTTTTTTATTTCGTACGGATCGTTGGTTTTGCTCTTTCTCGTGCTCTTCTTGCTCCACATCCTCGTCAGGAATTTCAACATCATCATTAGTTTTCATAGTGACTTCATTTTGCACTTGTGAAGCTGAGTTGGTTCAGATTTCATTAACGAAGTCATCGTCATTAAACCCTGCTGCCATACTTTCTATGGTATTAGTTTGTGAATTTGGTCATTGAGGTGCGTAGCTTGTTTGGGGATAGTTTACAATGTGTGGAGAGGTTGGTAGGTTGAACGAGGAGTATTGTGATTGGTCTAGGTAACTGGTTTGTGTGGTATACTGAGTTGGATTGAAGTCATCAAATGAATAGTTTGATGTTCAGGAGCTTTCTCCATGATGACTTTGTTGAGAATAGCTTGGATATGGGATTGGGGTGTTATGTAAGATTTGTTTTGGGGTTGTGGCGGTGATTGGTAAGGTTGGTTGTAGTTGTAGTTGGTGGATGGGTTAAAGCTTTGGTCAAAGTTAGTGGGTGGAGGTGTCATGAATTGGTTATAGGGTGGAGGTGTATTTGACCACATATTTTCATCTGGCACCGTATAAATTTCTGGCACTGCAGGATAGTCGCGCGACAATCCTGGTAAAATTCTTGCACATGCTTGCCTTGGGTTTGACAATAATACTTCTCTAGAAAGCCACAAATGATCTCTGAAAAATTTCCAATACCATGCAAAATATTGACGATTTGAATAAACCTCTTGGCTGGCAACCTACCTGTTACACCTATAGTTCAATCAACCTACTATAGGCTGGCATGTCTCTTTGCTGATAGGGCTCAAAAAGTGTTTGCAAGGGTAGGTTTCAGAGGTTTGTTCAGTGAATATTGTCAAAATGCGATTAAGGATGACATTGTTAAGTCCAACATCCATCATGTCGAACAGTTTGACCGAGAAAGATATACCTTCTCAGTCTGTGAGACCGTCAACTACAGGGAGGGAAGGTCAATTGGAACTTTCAAGGTGGACCTACGAGCGGGGTGGTGTGATTGTGGGAAATTTCAAGTTTTAGATTTGCCTTGTTCCCATGTCATAGCCGTGTGTTCTTCATTTCGCCATGACTACACAACCCTTATTCCAGTTGTGTTCAAAAACGAGAGTGTTTACTCCATCTACAACACAGCCTTCAAAGTAGTCCAGGACAAGAGTTATTGGCTCCCATATGACGGTCTCGTGCTTTGCCATAATCCAAACATGCGAAGACTAAAGAAAGGTCGACCCAATAGTACCCGCATAAGGACTGAAATGGACGAGGAGGTGGTAGAGAGGACTTCGATACCGAGACAGTGTGGGTTGTGTCGGCATACCGGTCATATTAGGAGAAATTGTCCGAGTATAAATAACCGGTAGTTAATAACATTATGTATTATGTATTCAAATAAATTAATATGTTTTTATTTATCATTATCATTTGCCCAAAAAAAAACAAAAAACGAAAAGAAAAAAACAGTCGGCCAGTCATGATTTGACATGTGTGAGAGCGGCGGCTCATTCCCGCCGTTTCAAAGGGCGGGAATGGGGAAAATGACAAAAAAAAAGTGGGTCATTTTGGTGAATAATATTCATAGGGGGTCAGACATGTATTTTTTTATAACAAGAGGGTCAGAAAAAAAAAATTCCATTTGTAGGGGTGTTCAAAATCGAACCAACCCAATAAAAAAATCACAAACCGAACTAATCCAAACGGAAACCACACTTAGTTCGGATGACTTTTGCACTGAACCATGCAATTTGGTTTGGTTTGCGGACTTGCGGTTGACATCTCAGCAACCGAACCAAACCAAACCAAACCGCAAGAATAATGAATATTACTTAAAAATGTAATAGCCCAACTACATAGCTCAAGAATTTTTTCATTGTTGCACCATTAAGTTCGATTCTAATTCCTTTCCATCTCTTTCAATTCATTTGCAGTGATGAATTTGTTTCCTTTACTTCCCAATAATTTGTTTCATGCTTATGTTTCTTCTTAATTTTACCTAATATTTTATCATATAAACAACAAAATAAAATGTCCTATGTTTATTTCGTAACAAATATGCAATATTAGAGTTAATGTAATTTTTTTTTATCTCACGATAAACTGCACAAACCGAACCAATCCAAGCCGCATTGGTTTGATTTGGATGACTTTTTAAAAATCAACCAAACCAAACCAAACCGCATATTTTTTTATCTCACGGTTTGGATGACTTTTATACTCAAAATCGAACCAAACCGCACCGCGAACACTCCTAATCATTTGTATGTGCTTACTTAGAAGATTTTTAGTGGTATGTCAACTCAAAATACTAATATAAACCAACATAATTTCACATGCATATAAAATAAATTACATGGTTTAGTTGACTTAGATCGGCTCTATATTAAATAATTGGCTTAAATGCGTTTTTGGTCCTTTTAGTATTTATTTGGTATCGCTTTGGTCCTTTAACTAAAAAAAAGATTGTTTGAGTATTTTATCTTTATCTCCGTTACCTGTTTTGGCCCCTTATGTTAAATAAATTCAAAAAAAATGTTGGGGTTTATATTATTCATCTTCTTCATTCTCCTTCCATCCTCTTCTTCATGATCTTCATCATCAACAACACACCAACCCAGAAGAAGAAAAAAAAATTCATCATTATCTGCATCAAATAAATTCAGAAAAATTCATCAACTTCAATATCAAACCTAGTAAAAACAAAAAAAAAATCAAGAAACCAATAAATTATTATGGACATTCATTCTACAAATCCTATTTTTGAATAATCCTTTGTTAAAAGAACTCAAGAAATCACAATAATCCAATAATCGAAACAACTTAGAAAACCATTATCAAATCAGCAAATCCTTCAATCTTTCCTCTTATGTGTTGAATCTCAAACTCTAAGCCTCCTTCTTTGTTTGTTGAATTGGTAGTTTGAGAAACAGAGTTGCAAAAAGAGACATATACATAACCTACCCCCAATCCCTTCCAATCTGGTTTCTTTCTTCGCTAACTACAATTCAATCAAGACATTTTCTATGCATTCATCTTTACACAAATCCCTTCTTCACTATCGCTCTTCAATTTTTTAATCCCTTTTCTTTTTCAAAGTTCATTATGCCATGGATCTTTTCAAATCATTTTCTATGGGACAAAGTAGATAATATGAAGGATATGGAAGAAAGAAAAAAGGCAGATACCCATGGTGACATAGGTATGGAATTAGGGTTTAATAAATTTGGGGGAAATTGAAATTGAAATTGGGGAAAAGGGTTAGAAATTTGGAGGGTTTGATTTTGAAATTAGGATTGATTTTATGATGAATTTCAATTTCAAGGTTTGATTTTAGCTTTTCTGTTTTTTTCTTTCCTTCTTCTGGATTTGGTTGATGAATGATGAAGGTTTTTGATGAAAATGAAGTGCAGAGCCAATGTTATAACGACACGTGTACAACAGTTAATGTTTTTTATTAAATCTAACAGGAACCTAATAGAAGAGACCAAAACAGGTAACATAGATAAAAATAAAGTACTCAAACAATTTTTTTTTTAGTTAAGGAACCAAAACGATACCAAATAAATACTTAAGAGACCAAAAGAGCATTTAAACCTAAACAATTAATCAAACTTTTTTTCTTAAAGTTTAATCCCCACGCCGTCCACATGAGTGGAAGAAGTGACATTTTTTCATGCTGGAATCCAAAGTGAAGATTATATACAAAAGGGGAGGCAAGGGTTTCTCTATTTATTATTAACTACACCTAAGAGAAAATTTTAATTTGATTTAAGACTTAAAAGAGGGTGAGCTATGTCTCCTTTAAATAGAATTTTGTTTCTAATCTCTCGGAGACTCCAAATGGTTGTAGCGCAAACAAGAGACCCAATGATCAAAACGTACAAACTCGCATGTGTGTTTGCTTCCGCAATGATCAAAAATCATTTTGTAAAATTGATTAGTATTTGTTTGATTATGTGGTGGCAATAATTGATATTCATTAAAAGTGATTTGAACATAAATTGGTTTATGTTTGGATCATTAACATGAAAGTGATTCTTACTAATTTAAGATGTTTTTGTAGTTTGAATCAAAATTGATTTTAAATGTTAAATTACCAAAAATGGTTTATATATATAAATAGATTTCATTTCTATTTATATAATTATTTTAAATTTATTCTGTACTACTAAATTTATTTCTTTATAGAATTGTTTTTCTAATTATTTATAGATTATTAAATTATCTATACCTCTATTTAAAAATCTCCAAGTTAACCAGCAATTAACTACTTTTCTTGAATTTTTTTTTTTTGACAAAATTACTCTTAACAATTCAATTCATTTTTAAAATTTAAATATAAATTGATGCGTAATTATAGAAAATTTGAAAGGTAACTATCGTTTAGTTTTTTTTTTTTTTTTAAGTAAGGTAACTTTTAGTTGAATATTCTATTTTCTATAATTTCTTCCAATATTGTCGATTAATTAGAGGACCAAAATGAAACTCTTAATTTAATTAAGGGACCAAATATGCAGCTTAGCCTTATAAGCTAATTGAATATCAAGTGATTTATATTTGGATGCATTCATATAAATACGAGTTGAACAATAAATTTAAATGTTAAAATCATGTTTGGAGTCAAAATCTACAAATCTTAGCTTCAACTTAGAATCAACTATGGAAGCAAAATCATTTTTACTCGAAAATTTAAAGCGAATGGTGTGTCTCTTTATACACTCTAATAAGACTTTATCTTTAATATATATGGGACCTTAGTGTAATCAATCACCCATAAAACTATTGGACTTTATGAAAGGATATAAATGATGAGTGATATAAAAATCACATGCTCTAATATCATATTATGTATTTATACGAGCGGTGACGCTTTTTATATACTTTAGTTGGACCTTAACTTTAATACATGTGGTACTTGATTTTTTCAATATATGTCAAAATCAATTATACTTGTCCAAAAATGTAATCAAACATACATATTATGTTTGAATCAAGGATAAATCCAACAAGTTGCCATTGAAGGTGTTTGCTCCCTCTAAACTTTAGAGTGTCATTCTACATGAATGAGTGGTACATATTCAATTTCAAGGAAAAAAAAACTTTCTTTTTTAAATCTAAAGAGTTTAGCAGTAAAATTCACACACATTAAATACTGAAAAGTGAAGAATTGAGAGTTCCAACACGCCTATCGTATTATATGTCATTGCAACCTTTTATCATATGAGTTATACATACAAGATAATAAACGGTTTTATTCGGTATAACAAACCAATAGAAGGGCTTGTAATGTGTCGTTTTATAAGTTATGTTGTCCAAGAAAATGGACCACTAGTTGGGACTTTTTTATTTTGAAAGACCACTAGTTGGGACTTGGGAGGGAAGACAATGACCAGTCTTGATTGCAGCACAATTGAATTGAAACAAAGTAAGGGTTTAATAGTTCTCGTGAGTTTAGTTCAGTTGATATAGACATTGCATAATTTATGCAGGGGTCGGGGTTCAAACCCTGGACACTCCACTTCTCCATATTTAATTGTGTGAGCTCTAGCTACTAGACTACTAGACAAAAAAAAAGAGTAAGGGTTTAATACAAAAGTCTGCCCAGTAGATTACCATGATCCAGGCTTTTAACACTAATGCGTGGCCAGTACCAAATTGGTCCCGGCTCCATCCAAAGGGCTGATTTCGTGGACCCTAAATCTGCCATAGGTCCAGGCTCTTTGTTCTCTAGGAATGCAGTTGTCTTATCTCTTTCATCATAATTCTTGAGAGTGAAAGAATGAATGGAAGGAGTGGATTAAAGTCACAACAAATGCACGAAATCTTTCATTTGATACTCAAAACTGGACCTCACTTGGCCAACACCACAACTTGCCTCCAAATTCCCAATGTTTTTGGTGAATAATTAATTGTTCAAACTTTATACAACATTATTCCTTTAATGACAATTGGATAGACTCAAACTTTATGCCAACTTCCATCTCTTAACAGTAAAAGGAACGAACGGTTCTAGTGAAATTAACCAAGCCATCTCAAGCATCACCCATACAATTGAGCTGGATAAAAAAGTCCAACTAAAGGGATCCGAATGACCCAAGCCCTTCTATTTTCTTTTCTATAGAATAAATACATGTTGCAATGTTGATGTGAGTATAGCTAAACCAATAATTAAAAATAGTAAATTGAGGGGAGTTTGAAAGATTGTTAATTGTAATGAAATTGAAAAGGACGCGAGATAGAGTTTTTACGATGATTGGGGTTCTTCAAATTCCCTTTATGTCTTTGTTGGATTAGTGCATGTTCCTAGACAAATATTATTTAAGATTTATACTTACGACGTCTAATAAAGTAAGGCCTACTTTTTCTCCGATTATAGGCCCCTTCATGAAATATTGTTTGATTAGCGCTAGTAGGGACTTATGCTCTCACGAGCGCTTGAGAGCATTAAACCTAATCATACAAAAGGCATATTTCCAATCTCTCGATAAACGACTTGAGTAAATTGAACGTACTCAAGAGCAAAGGAACTGACAGCCATTAAGAACAATACATATAAAATAAGCATAATTTAAAATGTATTGATAAAGGAAATTGCCTTTCACTTGTAAAATAATCCAACAAATAATATATGTTCAACTTTGAACCCTAATCTAAGGTGTTTAGTTACTCATCGTAGCTGAATACATAATCAATGGGAAAAGAAATACACTAGATCAAGTGAAAAGGGGTTGCAAAAAACCCATCTATGATGCTCCATCCGCACTCATTTGCCTTTGATCCACTAGGCTTTTGAATGAATATTCCTGGGTCAAAACGGGCTTTAAATAGACAAAAATATTCACTCGTTGTGTCTAGGGCACATGGCTACAAAACAACAAAAAGTTGTTTTATTTGTGTTCACGATGCGCAAGATGCATGAGCTAAAGAGAAAATGTGCTCTACAGGTTTCCCTATGCACGAGGTGCATAAGTCTATGTGCGGAGTGCATGGATCAAGGGTATTTTTCCTTGTTTTCTCATTCTTCATGCACTTTTCACCCTTGAAATGAGCTTGGGAGAATTCCCCCAAGTTGTTTTGTCTTTAAACCTTCGTCATGCTTGTTTTTCTTGCTTCAATAACTTCCATGAGGTGTCTTGCTTTGCCAAATTACTTGATTTGTACCATAAAAGACCCGAAACACTTACATAGTTGTTTGGTTAGGGAATAAATTGAATTACAACGACTCAAATCAAAACATTTCACAAACCATGAACAACATACTCTAAAACATCTTGAATGTCTTCAAATGCATATAAAAAGACTCCAAAACATATCTAAAAACATCATATGATGAGGCGTCATCAATTTCCTCCTGGAGATCTTCATCTAATAATGAAAGGTAATTGAATAAAACCATAGCAATTGGGACAAGTGTAAGGGGACCTTGGTTTTAATTCGCCAAGATCTTCATCTAATTATGTTTCAATGCGGGTCGAACATATCTCGGTGGTAATCTATATGGATATATGGTAGAATCTGTCCTCTAGACTGAACGACTTTCCATAAAACCAGTCTCAACCCAACTAATAACGGGATCTGAAGGTGATCCCCTTTAAGGAACTAAATCAACAATCGGGGGTAAACTTTAACTCTTGTTCATACTCATTTGAGTTGTTTTTGTCATTACCATTTCTTATTTTGAAACGTGCTATTTGTTTTTTTTTTTGTTACACGTTTCTGAAAGAAACTTGACAAACTATCTCAAAGTAATGTTAGGGTGTACCATTTTGTTGGTTCCAAAAAGTTTTCTCTATAGCAAATGAACTCTGCGACTAATCTAAGATACAAGTTAATCCTTAAAAGGAATTCTTAGTTGATGGGTTTACGTGTAACAAGTCTAAATTTGTGAATCGAAGAAACATGCGGATTTTTTATTATATAAAAAGGGGAAAAAGGGTAAAGAAAAGGATAAATGACACAAGTGTGCAAAATGAAAATTCTATTAATCTAGGGGTGGATATCCGCAGATAAAATCCGCCACGGACACGGAGCGGGTACCTTAATGGATAAAACAAACGGATTTTTTAACTACCCGCTAATTAATGGATACGGATGCGGATATGGTATCCACACTCGCGGATATCCATACCCGCTATTAAACCGAGTAAATTACATAAATAACCTTAATATCATTCAACTTCCTAACAAAAAACCCTAGGTATTGTGTTTTTATTGAATATGGTAAGCTTTACATATGCTTTTGTTAAATCAAAGAACTTTATTTTTATTAAATGTAAGGGGCTTTATTAATGGTTTTTTTTTTAGTCAATGATCTTTGTTGTTATTGTAATATATGGAAATTATGTTTTGCTAAAAAGAAAAGAAAATGCATGTGAAGAATCTTTTTGTTTCTAAATTTTAGCTATTTTTTTTTTTTTTTTTTTTTTTTATAAATGTTATTCATGGATATCCATTTACATCCCTAGTTATAGGTCATTAGTCATCATCTATCAGCTATAAGCTACTAGTTATCAATTATCAACTAACTTATCAACTATCCGCTATTTTTATCAAAAATAGCCAATATGATATGTTTCTTTTGTTGAATAAGAACCACCACAATCTTTATCCCAAGACCACATATCCTCAATATTTTCCCACAAAGAAACGTTAGCATCAGAAACCTAAATTCCTCTACTAAGTCCTCTTTCCATTGAAACAATTGTGTCCAGCTTTCAACTCCCACCACCCTCCCAAGCCACATAATTATCAACAACTAGGGGTGAGAATAGGTCGGGTAGAGTCGACCTTTGCTTAATAGATCAAGCATAGTTGAAAAAACTAAAATCTGTCTTTTTTAAAAGTCTGGTCTGACCTATTAGCTTATCTAAAAATCTAATTTGTACTACAAATTTTAAATAGAACATTTGACCTATTTATAAAAAAAAAACTAGGGGAATTGTTAAAGAGTGACCCTTGAACACTCGTTAACAAGACCCAAAAGCTACTAAGCATATATTTCTTAAAAGACTAATAGATCAATAAAATTTGTAAAGCTTATACATCAATTTGTTCCCCCACTTTATAAACATATATTGCATGTAAATAAAAATAAAAATAAAAATTGTAAGACTTATACATCAATTTTATAGAGGCTAATAAGCGTGTATTGCATAGATTTGACCTACCAACTTTTATTTTTGTTGATAATAGGGCTCCTTACTTTGTAATTTGGAATAAGATTAGAATGACAATATTAAGAGGTTAATACCTAAATTCACTTGGGTTAGTCTAGTGATATTGACTTGAGATCAGGGAGTGTGCTCCTCCTTGAAGTCTCAGGTTCGATTCTCTATAGTAGCAATTTAGGTGGGCTAGTTTAGCATGTTAAAAAAAAAAGAGGAGGTTAATACCTAAAAGTATATGTACTCGTTGGAATTGAAATAGGAGATAATACCAAGAGTTTTGTATCTCATTTGAAAATTTGAAGGAATCAAAAATTTATTAATATAATGGAGTATATGTACTTACACATATATGAACCAACATAGTAAGCTTTTCAATTGAGTCTAACATATTTAATAAACGAGTTAGACCGAATCAGACTTTAAGTAGACCGGACCATAGACCCCTGATGAACGGCTTGTCCTATTGTCATATCTATCAACAACGTATACCAAAAATGCTAGATTTTTGAAATCTAACATAAAAATCCTCTCTTTTGATAAGAGAACATTTTCGTGAATTGAGTCTTAGAGGCTCGATAGGGCTGGAAAATGTATCAAAGACACTTACAAATTACTATCTACAAAAACGCCACACTCACAACTATAATCAAACCACGCTTTTGCAGTGTATGGACAACTTCTTACCCATAAGACCAACTATCGTTGCCTCTAAAAGCAAAATTTTATTTATACAAAGAATGTTAAAAATCATTGTGACAAAGAATCAGAATTAGTTGCCTTGCAAACACCTCATGGAATAACTACATGACCAATAAGAATAAGTGAAATATATATTTGTTTTTGCACTTTACCATTAATATACTCACATGGTAGAGTTTTTGTGTAAGAAAAGATATAACTAAAGTATGCTACAACACCTTGGAATGCTAGCATTTTATATCTCAACAATCTTAATTAATGACCAAACATCATTAATTTCCTGTCAAAGAACAAACATTATCAATTTTTTTTCCCCTTTCTTACTATGTACTAGCTAGTTTAGGGAGGAATACTATTTTTAATCCTATGTTATATAATGATAATCATCTATGTACATGTGATTTTTTTTTTCTTTCAATTTTTAAAAGTCATAAACATAACCAACGACATATAAATGTATCACTCCTTTAAAAATAAAAGAGTTAAATATGTTTTTGGTCTCTATAAATATGTCAGCTTTTCGTTTTAGTCCCTCTAAAATTTTCCTTCAACTTTTAGTCCCTATAAAATTTTCAATCATTACTTTTGATCCCTATTTTTAATTTAATTTTTTAATAAAATTGTGCAAAAATGTGTAAAATATTCTAAAAAAATTTCCTAAAAAAAATATGAATTTTTTAACAAAGTACAAATTAAATATGAATTTTTAACCGTAAAAATATAAAAATTCATATTAAATTCATGTTTTTGTTAAAAAATTCTAAATTTTTTTTGAAGTGTTTCTTATAATATTTTGAATTTTTCTGGAAAATTTTATTAAAAAATATGAATTCTATATATGAGTTTACTTTAAAAGAGGGACCAAAGGTGAAAATTGAAAATTTTATAGGGACTAAAAGTTGAAGAAATTTTTTAGAGGGACTAAAACGAAAAGTTGACATATTTATAGGGACTAAAAACATATTTAACCCAAAATAAAAATATAAATTGTCTCCCCCTAAAACTTCTCCTTTTTAAACTGTCCAAAATCTTCAATCCAAACATACATTTAGGAACTCCATTGATAATTTTTTTAAAGACAAAAAAAAAGGACTTCATTGAGAAATCCCCAAAGTTTAATAAAGATTCTAAGACGAATTGAATTTTCCTTAAAAAAAAAAAAAAAAAAGAAGCGCAATTTGACACTCCTTTTACATTTTATAAAAGAATCAAGTTAAAGATGGATAGATAGTAATTGAGTTTTTCTAATTACACCCTTTTTAATCCTGATTGCATCCTAAAATGACAAAATTATCCTTTTATAAAATTTAATTTTCAAAAAACATCTTCCTTTTTTCTTGGTTACACCCTAAAATCTCTCTTCAGTTTAAGTAGGTCATGTAAACTGAGTTTAAGTGTACATACTTAAACTCAGTTTAAGTAGATCATGTAAACTTGGTTTAAGTAGCTCATGTAAACTCAGTTTAAGTAGGTCATGTAAACTTAGTTTAAGTAGGTCATGTAAACTGAGTTTAAGTGTACATCTAAAAGTTCAACCTTGTTCAATGATTATACGTAATATCAGTTTAAGTATGTACATGTAAACTTAGTTTAAGTAGGTCATGTAAACTGAGTTGAAGTGTACATACTTAAACTCAGTTTAAGTAGGTTATGTAAACTAAGTTTAAGTAGATTATGTAAACTAAGTTTACATGAACCTACTTAAACTGAATTTAAGTTAACCTCAGCAATGTAAAACTGAAACTGTCGTACAATGCAGTTGAACAAGAAGAAGAAAATTGAAACTAGCGTTATTGAAAAAGAAGAAAAAAAATTCACTTATTTATATGCAATCGAATATGATGAAAGATGTTTTGATTCACTCTTTAATCTTCCATAGAGATTAATTGAACATCAGGATTGTTTGATCGTTGGTGGGTGAAAGAGAGTGGAATTTTAGAGTGATAATGAATGAAATCAAGATTTTAAGAAAATTTATATAAAAAGACAATTTTGATATTATCAAAAACATTTTAAAAATACTGGGTGTAACCAGAAATATATAGGGTGTGAATAGAAAAACCCATAGTAATTTCATAAAATTTTCAAAACGAAGTAAATAAACTTTGTTGAAAATAATTAAAATTATTTATTAATTTTTTTTTCATCTAATTCAAAACTTATTATAATTTATTTTTTATTTACCATCAAATAATTAATAGCAAGATTATATTATTTTTTTATCATATTTTCTCATTAAGTGTGACTGCTACATAGACCAATTTTTTTTTTAATAATATTCATTTATTTTAGTTTGGCATAGGTTCAATATATTTAGTGCTAACGATGATCCAAATGGATTACCTCTTATGAAGAAAACCTATAGAAAACAAGAAACAAACTCGAATATCTCATACTTAAATAAATATACATCGGGAGTTTTTTTACGGAACATATATATACATTGAATTGTAAAAAGTTGAGTTTAAGTTGTATTACATTTCATAATTTATAATATTTTTATTATCTAAAATATTCACTCAAATATTGAGATAATAAAATTTTGGATACATAATTCGTTATTTAGATTCATAATATGTAAATTCAATAGTTTAAATGAATAATATAATTAGAAGAAAACATACTACACTAAAACTAAACATTTTTCCCTTAAAAAAACTAAATATTTTTTGGGCTTAACTAAATAAAGTTCATTAATCTAAGTTAATTTTTTATCACTCTAACTTTAATAAAACATTAAAAAAAGTTCTTTCATTAAAATAAATATTTCTTTGTCCACTGCTACTTATGTCCATGGAAACCGAGATTGAGTCTTTTAGACTCAAATTCAGAGTTTCACCCTTTTACTTATTCTGAAAACAAGTGGTTTTCTGAAACATGACAACCTTGCTGATTGAATTTACAATCTTCCAAGACGCTACCTCTTAGAATAGGTATTAGAATATTCTTTTATTGACAAAAAATAACCATTTTAGTTTCATAATTTCAGCAAGAGAGAACTTTGGTCTGTAACTTTTAAACACTCGTCACAAAAAGTGATTTTGATTACAAGGTAAGCATTAAATTTGTTGCCACTGGTTTTGAAAGTAAAACTTTCAAACTTTGACCAAACTTTACCCTCTTCCACAGTTTCACTACATATATATACACTATATACTATGATGTTTTTCTAACAACGTTGTGTTGTGTTCTGTTTTGGTTTGGTTTGGATATTGTGTTGTTTTGTAGATGATGGCGAATTTTCCAGCTATGCTTTCTTTGAGGCACTTGCTAGTTTTATCTCTAGCTTTGAATGTTAGCTTGATTCTTAGAATGGTGTATGAAGGTGATGATCAACAAGGAAGCAATAACCAAAACATGGGAAGGATTATTCAAAAATCACGTTTGGTTATACCCTCTACAATTTCTGCTAATTCTACTCGTAAAGATCATGCTGGAGTTATGGATAAAATAATTAACCTAGACCAGTAAGTCCAAGTTACTATGATTTATTCTTTTAATTATTGTTTTCTTCATCATATCAATGTATGCATTAAGGTTTCTTTTTATTAGTGAGGTGCTCTTTTTTTCTTAAGATTATTGACACAACCCTTTTGAGAATTATTTAATTATGATCTACACTTCCAAGTAAAGTTAACATCTAATCTTTCTTAACTTAATGGCCCTTATTGTGTATTTTAGGAGGTAATGGGGAAATAATTAGTTTTTTTTTAGGACTTAAATCATATATTTTCCTACTAAATTAATGTAAACATTAAATTTTATGATCAAATTTTTCATCTTGTATGTTTACAATTTTTTGGGAGGGAGAGAAAGAGAGAATTTCCATTTCTGTTTCATAGGGGGGCCTGTGCTTACGTTGCTGGTTTCTGTGCTTTGCTTCCAGCTCTAGTTCCTGGGAGAGATAGGGACAACTCATAGTCTCTCACCTGAATTTTTTATCTTTTAACATTTCAGACACAATAAAAGAAGCTAGAGTTTTATTTTTTTTAAAAGAGTCATATTCATTGCATGGACAATTTGTTTTTTATATTTCTATGAGTTTAGCAACCAAATTTATCCACACTAGCTGCATAAAAGTGTAGAGAAGTTGAGAATTATGAGTTCAAATGTATGATATAATGTTATCTCAAAAAAAAAAAAAATGTACGATACAATGTATATTCACGGAACTTTTTATCATATGAATCGTATTTATAAGATAAACACAATTTTTTTACTCATTCGTTTAGGATTCTCCACGTCTTTTTGATTTTCCATCCATATTTGGATATGGATTTTAAACTTCACATTTATGGTTCTTGCAAACTCTCATTTTGAAACTTACTAGAATCAACATGCAAGCATGGTTAGAAAACCAAAATAACATGCAAAAATGATAAAAAAAAAAAAACCAAAATACAATATATAGAAGCAGTGAATAATAAATAATAATCTAATTGAAGTATCTTTATTAACTATTGATGTGTTTTTCTTGATCATAGAAAAGTGGAATATAATATTTTGACTTTTGATAGTAATTTACGTGATACGATTACTAGTATGCAATTGAGAGAAAAAATAATTAATATTTTTTGTATTAACTCTCGATTCATAGAAAAATAGATCTTAATATTCAAAGTTCAATCTATATAAAGTATAAATAAATATTAGATTCATTTTAATTAAATTGTTGGCCTCTTCGAAAAAAACATTCATTTTAAATTATTTTTTTGGTAGAAAAAAATTGTTTTTACTAGAGTTTTACTTGAGTGATAATTAATTAACTGAGAATGCTAAAGAATATTCAAAACAATTGGTTAAACAATAGAAAACAAGTAATTATTATTTTTTTTTTTTATAAAAGTTGTATTATTACTTGATAAAAAATAACATAATATATTTTTTAACACAAAATTTATATTTTTGAATTCTTTAACCAATACCTCTAGAATATTAGTAAAAAAGTTCCATTTATTAGTTGTATAAAAGGAGTGACCAATTTGGATGTTGGGACTGAGTTCATATATGCTCCATTTATACAAGACTCTATTTAGGCAATTTACCATCATGGATGCAACACACGTGGCAAAAGAAAAATTAAAGGTTGAGATTTAAAACAATTAAAAAGAAACAAATCAGGCATTCTCTTCCCTCACATTCTCTCTCTCTTTTTTTTTTTTTTTTGACAAAACTCACGTTCTCTTCTTCTTCACTGCTATTGTCTCTATGTCATAAATTCTTTTCTTCTTCCTTCTCGTTCTCCTCTTCTTCACTTATTCTTCTGTCAATTTCCATGAAAACTCACTTTTTCATTTTTTTTCTTCTGAATAATAATAATAATAACAGCTAAACCTTTTAAATTTCACATCAGGTCATATTCATGTTATTATTAAGTGTAGATTAGGATCAGAAGAGATTAGGGTTGATGTTTTGTATAGACAGATGCCTCTCACCGTTTCAATTTTGGCGCCGGTATGGTTTGGGACGGCGGCGAGATGGTGTTGGGATTATAGGGGTAACGACATGAGCGTTGATGATGGAAAGAGGGGAGAGAAGCGATTTTGTGCTGGAGGCACTGCAACGGCAGTCAGAGGAAGAAAGTAACGCTTGACTGATTAATTTTTCTATTTTATTAAATACAGTAATGCTTATATTATAAATAAAAACTCAGTCCTTAGATTAATTTTTGCCATATATCTTATGTCCGTACCTTAAATGGAAAAAATGGAGCCTTGTGTAAATGGAGCATACCTTAACACGTTGGGACTTGTCCATTAGGGGGAATGGAGTAACTGCCAACCGAAGCATGCCAACCATAGTCTTTAATGATGCTATTTTGTCATCTCTCTGTTCCCGAGTTGGAGGGTCGGAAATTTTGTTGGGGGATGTGATGAGAGTTTAGAGATGAGAACATGTCTTACTTTCAACCTCAATTTAAAATTATTCAAGGCATACACATAAAAAATTACTCCTTATTTTGTATGTTCAAATAATTTTTATTTGAAGTTATATTTATAAGAGTATTTTAGTGAATTTTTTTTTTACTTTCTCTTTTATTTTTACACTTTCTTTTATTATCTTTTAAATTGTCACTTATTGTAAAACTAAGGAAAGTATCCTAAATAGCAGAATTCATGATGTTGTTTTATGAAGCACTAGACACTACTACTATAAACTAATGCTAGCTTAGCTTGTTTGGTCTATAGAGGTAAAGTGTAGCAGTAGCACCATCACCAAGGGCGGTTATTATTGAATAAAATGAAATGCATTGAATCCTTATTTTCAAAAAAGAAAGAAGGACTATTAACATATTTTTCAACAGGGAGGGTCTTTGTTAACATATGCCCGAAGTACATCTTAGCATTTATCATTTTTAATATTATAGAAAACGCTATAATATTACTTGTAATTTGTTGATTTGAGGAGGATTAGAAACACTACATTTTTCAAATTCACTATTTTATTAAATGAAATCAACGTTGATGTTATATTTTAAAAATAGTCTTTTGTAAAGTGACGATACACCCGCATTGATTTCATCACTTAAGATAGTAAATATTGACAAGAGAGTGTTTTTAACGATGTGATAGCACATAAAATTTAAATTGTTTACTCCATCCAATCACTATTATAAGCAAAAATCAATTTTTTAAATTCATTTATTAAATGATGTATTTAGTATATATGTTAATGGAGTATTAGTGTAATTGTTATGTTCCCCGAGATAGAAATAAAAAGGTAACTGTTAACTTAAAACACTTAAAATTAAAGAAAATATTTGATAGACGCTGATACAGCTTTTTCACACGTGATAGAAATAGAGAGAATGATGTAATTAAATGAAAGAGATAAGAGAGAACGAGATGTTGAAAAACTAAAGATAAACATCATTATTCAAAAATCAATGTGTTTTAGGAGCACAATGCATAGTATAAAGAAACAATAGTACTAGTAGCATTCTTGGAAGAATACCTAATACAGTGAGAGCCATGTGACTGATGCACATACAGAATCAAAAGCTTAGCCTTGCCATGACCAAAAGACTATTATGAGTGAAAGTGCTCCTTGGGTTTTGAGAGATAGTATTCTTTACAATATTTGGCCGCCCCCAATGAGTCTCAAATGTAGCCGAATGGTTTATATTTTGGGTTTCGTTAATCAATGCCTTTAAGAAATTCATTAGTAAAAATTTTGTTTTATAAATATAATTTTTCACTTTTATGTTAGTAAATTTACTTATTTTAACACTTTAATTAATATCTTAATGATACTCGTTAGCATTCTCCGAATACCTTTTCATGTACTTGTAACATGTGTTTTTTCTGTTAAATAAAAAAAAAAAACTTCTGTAGTGAAAAATATCTGTTGGAGTATATACTTGGTGGGGCCTTTACAAATTGAAGTCCATGTCTAACGTATTTGTCTCAACCCTATAGCATAGCATGGTATAGGTCATCCCATTGAATTAATGATGATGTAAAATTCAACAATCATATCTAATAATTTTTGGCTGATATACATGTACTCTCTAGGCTTTCTATTCCCTTTCAATTTTCAATACCTTGCCCACAACGCTCCATGCAGTCCTTCATTACTCCTCCTTCATTTTCTTACCTGCCCCACTGTGATTTCACTGTTCTTGCAATCTACCCTACTCAAGATTGCTCAGGATTGCACCATGTTGTTTCAGAATTTTGATCTCAGTTAGATCATGCATGCCCTACATCTACTTATGGGTCGATTATATTATTCTTCACACAGTCACACTTTACAGTGCGATGTTCAACAGATACACCATGTTACATGCTAGCTCTGGTCCAAACTTTATTAAAAAGTAAAAATAAATATATAAATTATAATTAAAAGTTGCTCTAGTACTACTGCTTCTTTTATTTATGATAGTTCTTTTATTTTTAACCCTCCAACTTTTAGAAAAAATTAGTTCAAGTGATTTGAGTTCAACTCAAAGATGAGTAAAAACTAGCTAAAGATTGTTTCAAAATAAGTTCGGTGAAACTCACATGAATTTTATTCGGTTAAGAGTGAGTGTTAAAAATATAGAGTGAATGTTGGTAGCACATGATTCAAGTATACTTTTCTTTTCCAATCATGAAATTAAAATTTTTAAATAAGAGTTTTGTTGGAAATAATTAATGAGTTCACTACAATTCTGACATTGAGTTGAATAAGAAACTGTATATGAAATGAAATTGACTTTGAAAACTAATAATAATAAATTAATAACTTTTCAGTGGCGACCCAACAATGTACGAACGTTATTGGCGACAAATGGGAGACAAGACCACAATAATAATACCAGGATGGCAATCTATGAGTTATTTTTCTGATCCAACAAGCATTTGTTGGTTTCTTGAGCCAGAATTTTCAAAGGAAGTAGTG
Organism: Medicago truncatula; assembly: GCF_003473485.1. Lineage (NCBI taxonomy): Eukaryota > Viridiplantae > Streptophyta > Magnoliopsida > Fabales > Fabaceae > Medicago > Medicago truncatula. Next base: position 51,585,034 of record NC_053045.1, on the reverse strand, counting down.
AGGTTACATAATGTGGTTGGAAATGCAGTAACACAAGGTCGACACGTTGTTGTTGGAACAGGTTCATCTCAGTTAATTCTTGCTGCTCTTTATGCTCTCTCTTCCCCTCATGCTACTGAACCTATCAGCGTTGTATCTGCCGTACCTTATTACTCGGTGAGTGAGTCATTCATGTGCCATTATTCCATAATGTCTTTCTACATTTATTACTTTACCAAAATACTATGCAACTATGCTATTATTATGTCAATATTATACTTTGAACTTGCTTGGTTTTGGAATCCTATCATGTGTCATTAACCAAAAGTAGTAAAGTTTAATGAGTGAAAGACAAAAGCATGCAGTTAGGAAGTTTATTAGATTGATTGTTTGAGAGAATTTTGAAATTGTTTGGTTTTAAAGGAATTTAATGAAAATATGTTTATAAATGTTGAGCGGTTGTTGCTCGATTTCGTAGGATTGAGTCGGATACAACCTAAATTTTAATATGATATTAAAGTTTGCCTAAAATCCATTGCACCATCCACCGAGTCACTCGAGTCACACTTTAAATGTCGAGTCTTGTGTAAAGAGTTTTACATTTGATGAGATAAAAACCGAAAGCGTGTTCATTTATGGTGGATGGTCCACGTTGGATGACCTAAAAATGAGTTTATGAATAGTGGGTGGTCCCCACCTTACAATTTTGTAGCGTTGAATTAGGGGCTATGCATGCACAAACAAAATGGTCTTACACCATGTATAAGTATCTTTTTTATCATCAGATCAATAAGTCATATCACGTCTCATTTAATTAAATGGTTGAATTTATTGATCAACAGTGAAAACTAGTTTGTGTTTGATGCAAGACTTGTCTCACTTGTGCACTATAGAATTGGCAATTAGATTCAAACCAAATTCTAAAAGAATTTTTGCATGTGTTGGTTACCGAATTTGCCTCCTCTTTGGCCTTTCTAGTTGTCTGTCTTCATCAGTGTCTTCCTCTATTTCACATACCCTCGCATGCCTGCAACCGATCACATGAAACAGTCACATGTTCTCAGTTGAAAAATATCCTAAAGTTTAGCTTTCATACTGTCCATGATTTAAAAAATGAAAGAAAAAAAAGGTCACCATGCTTCATTTTTCAGAAAGGAATCAGCAATACATCAGTGGCAAATTTAAGTGTATTTAACATATGGACAGCATAAAAGGTGTTTAATATCTTTTATTAATATAATTGGGGAGATTATTATGATGATTGATCATTACTGCAATTTAAAACTAATCCTTCTGGTAGCCCATGCCCCTGATTTTGTAATGATATTGGGGAAGATAATTTAGTTTTTCCTAATCAACTTTTCTGAAATTTTTTAAATGAATATAATATTTTAATGCTTCTAAAATAGTAGTATTGGGATAATCATTAGGAAGATGTAGCATAACTCTAGGATCTGTGTTTTCAACTTAAAATATAATTTTACGGATGTAGCATCAACACTTCAAATGAAAGTGCGTCTAATGTCTAACATGTGTCAGTGTCATATCGTGTATGTGTCTGTACTTACATATAATTTTATTACTGATTTCTTGTTTGATCAGTTGATGGTTTTAACATTGAATTGGTGAATTTACTTGCAGTCCTATCCATCAATGGCAGATTTCCAGAAATCAGGACTATACAAATGGGCTGGAGATGCAGAGAGTTTTAACAAAGATGGTCCTTACATTGAGCTGGTTACTTCTCCTAATAATCCTGATGGATATACAAGGAAATCAGTAGTGAACCGAAACCAAGGACTATTAATCCATGACCTTGCCTATTATTGGCCACAATACACTCCAATACTATTTGCTTCAGATTATGATCTTACTCTTTTCACTGTCTCAAAAAGCACCGGTCACGCTGGAACGCGCATAGGGTAAGCCTGTAATACTACTTGGTCACACTCAATTATGTATGTGGAGTGGTTTTTGGTCAATTAAAATCACAGTTAATTGGTTAATAACATAAAAATAAGACATGTATAACCACTTTTGGAATTGATTAAGATGTGGGATGGAAATCAGGGTCACATTTTGAGTCGCTGGGTACATGTTAAGAGTCTCGCATTGAACGAGATAACACTGAAAATAACTTTGTAAGCCGAGCTGGTCTTCTCCTTACTAACCGATTTTGTAATTATTGCATTAGACCCAATCAAAATTCTAAGAATAACCCTGTCTTAGGAAAATGAAAATCAGTCATAAATTGTACCAGTCCAATACAGCTAGCTATAACAATTTTTGTCATGAGTCATTTATTCGTTAAATTATTTACCATTCAAATACTAAGTTCAACAAATGACACATGATTGGAAATATTGCTAAACATTTTATCAAAAACTCAAACTTAACAAATCAGATATATGAATTTCTTATGGTTTTCACATGCAGGTGGGCTCTTGTCAAAGATCCTGAGGTAGCAAAGAAAATGACTAAATTCATAGAGCTGAATACAATTGGTGTCTCCAAGGATTCTCAACTCAGAGCTGCCAAGGTTTTGAAAGCAGTGTCTGACAGCTGCGAAGAAGAATATTCTCAAGGTGGAGAAGAATCATTTTTCAAGTACAGCTACAAGGCCCTGGAGCAAAGGTGGAAGCTACTGAGAGTAGCAGTTGATAGTGGTGGTTTATTCAGTTTGCCCAAATTTTCTTCTGCATTCTGCACCTTTCTCAATCAAGAGTCGGAGATTCAACCAGGTAAACAAATTATTAACATATTTGATAGCAACATCGTGATTTAAGTGCAACACATATTTTAAAATGGTATCAAAGTCTATCCAAGAATTGTTTGATCATCTGCTATCAGGTCACAGTTAATGGTCGAGATTTTTAATTGTATTATAGCACCTATCTAATCTAAGTTGTCCTATCTCACATCATTAATAACTGGGAAATTAATAACTTTAATCCAAGTTTGCAAGTAGATTTCCATGTCTAGATATGAATTTTCATAATAATTTAATGCATGTTTGCAAGTAGATTTTGATGTATAGATATGAATTCTTACAATCTTTTTGAATTCATTGCAGCTTTTGCTTGGTTAAAGTGTGAAGGGGATATAGAGGACTGCGGCAGTTTCCTTCGAGGACACAAGATTTTGACTAGAAGTGGTGAACAATTTGGGGCGAGCCCAAAATATGTAAGAATTAGCATGTTGGATACAGATGAACATTTTATGCAGTTGATATATAGGTTAACTACTATACAGAAGTGAAAATGGAAATTTGTTATTGACAATGTATTTATAATAAATAAATAATGATAATTCCGATATAAGTATAATACTCGTGTGTGCAGTAAAAGGTAGTAACTAGTAACGTAACGCTATTATGCTAATCTATCCGTATATGCATAAACAGAAGCCTCTCCATTTTATCACAATTTCAGTCCTATGTAAATGGCCTTCAAACCAACACAAATTTATGGGTAGATAGTAGATAACCGTGGAAAATGGAATTAGGCAGCCTCGAGTAAGATTTAGCTTAAATAGATTCGGTATGTTGAAAGAAAAATCACTCCATCTATCTCTAAATAGGAATGGTTAACAAGTCAATGAATAAAAAAACTCTCTAAATATAGTAGCCATTTTCGGCTAACTTTATAGTACTTCTTAAGTTTTGTTGCAATCCAGGTTTGAGGGATTGACTTGCTGAGGAAGGTTTTAAGGATGTAGGTTTCTGTTCTCGTATTCGCTTTAACCATGTAACAACCGAGATCTCCAGCTTCAAACTCACTAGAAATAACCTTCTTGTTGTACCTTGCTACTACTATCCTACTTAACTAGGACTTCTTCTTTTAACCTTGCTACTGTTCGAGAAGGTCGAGTTTTTCTTTAGGTGTTGGATGGGAAGTTCTCGAGCTCATGATCTGAAGTAGATCAATATCGATGATCAGAGTTGATGCGGTGCACGGCGTAGGACGACAGTTAAGCTGAGCTCATCGGTGTGAGTAGGACAACGATTGGAGAGAGTGGAATGTGCAATCACTTAGACACTCAAATTAGCTTATGAATGAGATGAGAGAGAGGATTTTATTAGAGTGTGTACATGTTTCTCCTGATGCATATGATTACTTGCCGATGAGGTTACATGTGTATTTCAACATCTAATTTGTGGTGAAGCCTAATGAGGATTTGGGCTTAGGCGAGAAATTTGAAGTTAAAGTTGATTTGGATATCCAACCATATTGTTCGAAAACAAGGGTAATCTATATATAAAAATTGCTTTTCTCACATGTTTTGTTTTCTTAAAAACACATGGAAAATAAATTATGCCCTCATCTACCATTGTAGATAGTGCAGTCTGCGTTACAAAATCAAACCATTTTCGTTCTGTAATCACTTGTAATTAAGAATGTCAATTCTAGAGGAACTAAAACCAATACATCAACTATACCAAGTCATAAACAACAACACTCCATAATTTGTCATGATTCATTTACATTACACGAATACGACATTATGTTAACATTAAACGAATGTTTGAAATTCAATAAAAGTGATGCATTAAACAACACATTATACAACAATACACGAATAAAGTTAAAAGTCCACTAAATGACATCAAATCTCTATTGACAATCTGGACACCTACAGTTCGAACGAACACTGAGATATAACACATTATTTTCAACAATCGACCCAAACATAAATTCTACGTTGCTATCGTCGTGAATAACCCGAGGAAAATAAACCGTTTTCCACATGTCTTCATCTTTATACGTCCCAAGATCTACACATGGTACATGTACAAATACATGAGATCTAGTATGATTTTCACCAAGATACACAAAGTATTTGTTATGTTGTGTCTTCAACTCATCCACTGCGTTCGGAGTTAAAAAAACTTTAATTGTCTTTTTGAAAGCGGAGTATCGGACATGAGCTTCAATTTGTGCATCTTGAGACATGTTCAACTTCACGGAAGTTTATGAAATACTACATCCGTTCTAAATTGTATGACGTTTTGGGTATTTCACACGTATTAAGAAATGTAATTAATATTGTGTGGGAAAGAGATATTTTGAGTTGTTTTACAAAATTGTCCTTAATAAATAATATGGGAAAAATAAATGAAAGAATTGAAGAAAGAGTAACATATAGTTAAAGATATAATAGGAAAAGTAACATTAATGTTTCATTGGTATTGTAAAATGACATACAGTTTGAGACAATTTTTTTTCTTCTCTAAAGTGATATACAATTTGGGACGGAGGGAGTAACAAATATCAAAATAAAATAAAATAAAAGGTAAAGTACTTTATTGCCGAAACATAGACATATATTTATATTAAATGCGAAATATTATTAACCAAGTAAAATGTGGGTGCTTTGTCCACCACATAAAAGGCAAACATATATATTACTTATACAAGGTTAGTTATATATTAGCCACAAAAAATAACGTTATATTATATACCACAAAAAATACGTCGGTGTAATATCGACACAAAAAAAGGATGAACAACAAAAAAATATCATATTCCATTTAATGAAATTGAATCATCTTCATCTTCCACAATAACTTCAAATTCTTCATTTGTTTTTTTAGGAGTGTCACACGATTAAAATTGGATTGACTCAGTTTTGACTCTTTTAATTTTTTGTTGTGGTGAAGGTTTGTCCCCCTTTTTTAATTTTAATGAGGTCTCAAAACCATGTTGATCCAAAAATTCTAATTCCCATGACGATGTCGTTTTGCTCGTGTAGCTTCCACTTCGTAGATGATGGAGATAATGGACAATTATTTTAAAAAAAAAATATCAAAATGATTTTGGATTAAGCTAAGACACATGATGTAAACTTCTGCTGCCAGTTGCTGTTGTAAAATTGAAAAATTCAAGGCCACAATGGTAGTTAACTACAACTGAATTCTGATGGCAGCGGTAGTTAATTATAGTTGGGATGCATGTCAGAAAAATATAAAAAAATTGCCAGAAAAATGAACAAATGTAAACAGATTAAAAGATACATTACTTGATTTTTGACGTCAAACGTGTGTAAAAATCTTCTACCAATCCTTCTTCAATGATTTGATGCAAAGATTTGGGTAACAAACTTGTGGTAGATTTTTTATGGAACGTGATGAATGAATAGGAGGTAGGAGTAAGGCTGTACTGATTTTACTATATAACATACACTCCATGCCCCCAACAAATCTGAAAAAGGTTACACAGGTTCACAAGTTATAAAGCGAACAATGAATCAAAAATGGAGCATGGTGAACTTGAAGTCGGAACTTTGGCTCAAGAAGGAGGGTCATAAGCTACATGACCTTCAACCCCTTAACTTCGAGTGATGGGCAACTGTTCTGGCCGGTCGAAACACTCAGATTGCTAGGGAATCAAAAACAAGAGTAATTTCAAGAGAAATGATATTTATACAAGTATTTTCTCACAATTTTTTGATAACTTTATCTCTCATACTACATTATACTTTTATTCTCTCTTTCTCTTTCCATTATTTTTAACCAATAAAAAGAGAGAGAAAAATAAATTGTCACATAAATTATCTCATGTAATAACAGTGCTCTAATTTTAAACAATGCTCACCCTCCTCAGCGCAACAAAATCTCTTACAAAGATTGAAACTATGAGGACTCGTACAAGTCTCAAAGTAGACAATACCTAGTAAATGAGGCATTGTGGACTTGAGATTGGAACACAATGTGTTTGAATAAGATGACTCTTGAAAATTTATTCATGTATTTCTTTTGCGACAAGAGGAATTTATTCATTTTTCATTTTTTGTGACAAGAGGAATTTATTCATATATAGATGCCAAAACATAAACCATTCTTACAAAGTACCAGTACATATTTAAACACTAACAATAACAAAACATACAACTAATTTTTTCTCTCTAAAAACACACACTACTCTACGAGATAAACATGGATCAGGAAACAGAGAAAATAGTGACTCCTCATACGTCATAGTAAACTCTTGTTCACTTAACGAACCAAACTCATGAAGATTTTTTTACGTTTTGTTTCTTCGTTTTTCCTACGTCACGTTGATCATTTTGGGCCTCCTGAACTTTATCTTGGGCCTCCTGAACCTTATCTTGGGCCATGCTTTCAACACGATCACGATCTTCCAAATTAATCTGAGATTCATGCCCCAAAGTCTCATCCGCATCAAAACGTGGCGGCTTTGCAATTGCATGATGATGATGTTTAACGTTAACCTTCTCCAGAAACCGTGAACGACGGAGATATGATGCTACCCAAGCAAAGGAAGAAAGCGAGGTAATACCGAAAGCACCGGATGTCAAAAATCCGGCGATGGCCAAACCAATGACGACAGCCGCAGCTAACAAAATGGGGCTGAAGAAAATGAACAGAGGGGTGGTGACAGCGAGGCCGACAACGGTGGCAGTGAGTGTGAGACCAGCAAGAATGAGAAGAGTTGCTCCAAAAGGTACAAGAGTAGCAAGTACTATGAGTTGTGAAGTAGAAGGATGAAATCCCTTCCTTGTTCTTGTTTGGGTGAATGTTATGGGTTGGTTCTGCTGCTGCTGCTGCTGGTGGTAACCGTAGTAGTCATCCCTGAGAGTTTCAGCCATTGAATTAGGAATATGTCTTAGACTCTTAGTTTAGTTCAGTTCAGTTCACTAGGGTTTTTTTGGTGACATAATGATGAGAAAAATGTTAGAATTTAATTTAAGTAAGGAGGTAGGAGGTGATGACACGTGGATATGGGAGTGAACACTTGGTTAAAGAAGAGGGTGAGTGTTGCATGTGAAGAGGTAGATGTCGTTTGATTGTATGGAAATGTGTTTGAATTTTACTGTCAGCTTCAGTGAATGAGGTTGTGCTGGTTGTTTCAACGGTGCATATTCAGGACAGTGTGCTGTGTTGTCTGTCTTATTTAGCTCCGTGTTTTGAACCCTGTTTCTCATGCATGTCAAATTAGGAGATACATTTACTTCGCCACAAGTCCAAACAAAGCCAACCAAAAATTTAAAAAGAATAAAATTATATGATTCATTTGATGTACCTGTAACTAATCACTTTTTGTTTAATTTTATTAATTTCATCTGAATGTATCTAAATAATATTTATTTGAGATTGTATTTATGAAAAACTTTTTCGTCAAATTAGATCAACCTAAGTAAATTTTCATCAGAAAACCATTAAAAACACCTCAACTTAATTATTGAATGAATTGACTTAATGCATATTGGAATTAAAAAATAAATTATGGAGTCGTTGTAATTTTGTTGAAATTTTAAAATATAGAAGTGATTTTCAAACATATGCAGAATTCTTACGAGTAGTCCCGTGAACATAGCTCAGTTGATAGGACAATGCATTATTATATGCAGGGATCGGGGTTTAAATCCCAGACACCCCATTTATCCATCTTATAAGATGAATTCTAACCACTAAATTATATAGAAAAAGAAAAAGAATTCTAATTTTAGTTTCACACTACATTCAGATAGCTGTTTTCAGTGGAGGTAGTGATAAACTCTAATGAGTAGAGGTAGTGATCAGCTTACTGTATTTGAATTTAATTTTTTATTTTAATTAATTGAATGCATAAAATTTAAGATTTTTTTTTTTAGTTATGGATTGCTTAAAATGTGCTCTAAGGGTACAAGATAGCATCTTCTTTTTTCTATTATAAAAGTTGTGAAGTTATTATAATTTAGCGTGTAATTCATATTATTTAATGTGAATTATTTGTTTGCATAAATTATATAAATTGAAGAGTTCTTTTTTTTTTTTTTTAAGAATAAATTGAAGAGTTCTGTTAGTACTATTTAGATGGTAAATTTAAATATCTCTTCCTCCTTAATGTTATTAGGTTTGCAAACAATTAACCCTAAAAATTTGGCTTCAAATCTGCTGCATTAATTGCTCTAAGTGTAGCCCTAAAAATTTCCCTCTAAATATCAAGATTTGAATTTCAAATAGAATTCCAATAATTGAATTCATTTTCCCTAAAAATTTCCTTCTAAATATCAAGATTTGAATTTCAAATAGAATTCCAATAATTGAATTCAGCAAAATGATGTTAAGAATCAGAGAATTTTTCTCCTATTTTTCCTCCAATTCTCAACGTGCTATGTTGATACATTGGACTGCATTAATTTCCATAGAATACATCCCACGTATTTCTGTTTCCAACACATGGCTTCTACACCAATCTTCTTTAGTTATATCAATTGCCCCTTTTTCTGTTTCAATTCAATTGGAGCAAATTTCCTTCAACTATGGTATACGCTGCAACCATGTATCCTCCTCTTCTCAATTATTTCATTTTTTTCTTTAATTTTTTTTGTATTTAATCCTGTTACTTTCTTGAATGAATTATTTTATTTTCTTTGTGAATTCAACTTGCAGTAGAACTGTCATGTGAAAGATTTTGAATACTTTCTTTGCAGCTTTCTGCCGTAGACGCAGTTTTGATACCGCTATTCGAGAAATCTCATCTTCAAATCCAGATTTCTTTCTTTGGGTTTTTCCATTCAAGCCTGTTAACGTGTTTTTTCTATCATTTACAATTTTCTTGATCCATTTATGCCATATAAGAAATTGATTTTACTCTTCTACATCTTCATCAAGTTATATTATGGAAAACTATATCCCCTACAAATGAACTATTTCAAATACTGCAAGCAACAAAAGAAATTGGAGCACCCACAAATTTGTTTGAGGTCTCCTGGTATGTAAATACAATCTTTACATGGTTGAGTGAAAGAGGAGCAAAAGAAAGAATAAATTGAATTTAGTCAAAGTCGGTATGAAACGATTTTTTATTTGTAGTATTTGTCAATAATTATAGACAACATGTGAAACATGTGAATAGTTGATAGTTAATTTTAGGTTGATGTAGTTTTGCTAGCATAATATACTGAAAATGATATTAGTTTGGTATTTGACCCATGTGAATAGTTGATCCCCTAAAAACACGTCTTCTTTTCATGGATTATAATTTCATCGCTTATTTGCTTGGTTGAGTATAATATTTGGCCTTTGCTATCAATTTTTTAAGGGGCTAAATTCACTTGCTCAATAGTCATTTCAAATTCACTTTTCAGAATTGTGATGCTTTATTTTTGTTATGCATGGGTCAACCAAACTCACTCTGCAATCTTCTTCCAAACTAAGCTTCAAAATCCCAATTCTTTGTTGATGCACCGGTGTCCACGACACACCCTTTGTCGCTTGCAAGGTGTCTGTACCGGCAATATAAGCTCCATACTTCACTGGATTTCAGTGTGTCTCTTTCCACGCGCTAGCAGTGGTGAGGGTAGAGGATTGCATGAGACAAAGGCACAAGTGAGGGATCATATCTATTTATGCATTGTTCTTAAAGAATCTAATTGCATTTATGCAAAATCAAATCTCTGTGTCTTTTGACCATTTTATGACATATCTATTGATCTAAAATTGATACTTTGATTATCTATTTTTGCAGATTTCAGTGGTTTTTTAGTAGCCAAATTCAATGTTGTGAAGATTGAAAGAAAAATGATCATGTAGCTTGAAATAAAAAATTTACAATTGAAAGTTCTATGAAGAATTATAGTATTAGATTTTTTAGGAGTTATGTTATATTTGGGATATTGATATTGACTATTGAGTTCTGCAAAGTTTCGTGTAAAGTTCCTTAATTTGTATTCCTTAATCATGTAAACTTCATTTGGATGCCAAGTTGGTTGAATTTTTTCCAATATACTACTTTATTTGATGTACATATCCTAATTAATACACTACTACACACTTGACATTTAGCAACACAAGCGTGCAACAAAGAAAATAATTGTTACTGTTTAACCATTTTTAGGAACATTTTTAAAGAAATGTTACTAACGTAACACTATTTTCTATACTGTGAGGGAAAAACACACAATGAACCCACTTAACACTATTTTTAATTAATATATTAATACATTATTTCAATTTTTGATTACATGTCACTTATATATCTCTCAAAAAAATGTCACACTTATATTTCATTTTATGCTTAAAAAAAATGTCACACTTTTCATCGTTCTCTCTTCACCATCTTGCTTCATCGCCGAACCCACCATCGCGCTCCACCGTCGTGGATTCTCTCTCCACCGCCAAACTCAATTGAGCTTCACCGTCAAATCCACCTCTCTTCACTGTTAAACTCATCACTTCATCGTCGAACTCTCACCGTCGAATCTCACCGTCGAATCGTCGAATCTCACCATCGAGCTACACAATTCATCCATCGAGCTTCACTCTTTCTTTCTAAGGTAACATTTCTCATATTTTCTTCTGTTATTCGCCTTCGTTTCTGCTTCCGCGCTTTCGATTTCGTTTAGATCTCATCAAAATTATCGTCGATCCATGCTGTGTTTCTGTTATGAATTGCAATTTAACTCAATTTTTTGAGTTATGAATTGAAATTAACTTGTATGTTTTCTGTTTGATAAAATGCTTCAACGAAATTTTTAGTGTTTCAGAATATCCAATGGAATTTTGAGTTCTTGTATGTTTTCTGTTTGATAAAATGCTTCAATGAATTGCCATTTTAAGATTTGTTTGATGAGGCAGAGAATGACATAGTTTTAGATATAGTGATGAATTGTTCTAGATTTAGTTTATGGTGTTAAGCTTTGTTACTAACAAACGATCTTTATATATGACTACAATGCAGAGGCAGAGAGCATCTATAAGGATGGATAAGAGCTGGTTACATGAGAAGAGATCTTCAATAAGGTACTTGTATGGCTTGCATAATTTTCTCGATTTTGCATTTCGTACTGTAGCTGAAGGGAATGAAATATTGTGTCCATGTAAGAACTGTAAGAATTGTAGTTGGGGTAATCGAGAGGATGTGTTTGAGCATTTGTTTTGTGACGGATTTGATGCAAGTTATAAGAAATGGATTTTTCATGGAGAGGGACTATCTTCAAGAAAACCCTATGATAAAAACCATGAAAAATATAACTTGCACGATGACTTGGATGGGCTCTTAGAGGATACTTTTATTGAAAAGAAATTTAGTAACGGTGAGTTTGATGATATCTATGATGACGATAGTGAAGATCTTGATGAGGACGCAACTAGGTTTTACAAATTAGTACATGATGCGCAACAAGAAGTATATCCTGGTTGTAAAAATTTCACTAAGTTATCGATCATTGTTCGTTTGTTGCACATTAAGAATCTTTATGGTTGGAGCAACTTGTCATTTAATATGTTGCTACAACTATTAATTGAATTGCTTCCTGAAAACTCTTGTTTACCATCAACTTTCCAAGATTGCAAGTATATCATTAAGGACTTAGGTTTTAGTTATGAGAAAATTCATGCTTGTCCTAATGATTGTATCCTATATCGGAAGGAATACGAGAATGAAGATACATGTCCTAAGTGTGGTCTTTCTAGATACAAAAAACGTGAGGTTCCAAAATCTAACAGAAAAGTACCTTGCAAGGTAACTTCACCTCCCATTCCAGCTAAAGTTTTGAGATATTTTCCTTTAAAACCAAGAATCAAGAAGTTGTTTATGTCTTCAAAAACTGCTCATTTAATGAAATGGCATCATGAAGGTCGGACTAAAGATGGAAAACTAAGGCATCCAGCAGATTCTATTGCCTGGAAAACATTCGACTCTCTACATACGAATTTTGCATCTGATCCTCGAAATGTAAGGCTTGGGTTAGCGAGTGATGGATTTAATCCTTACAAAACTATGGGCAGCAAATATAATATTTGGCCGGTAGTTTTAATGAATTATAACTTGGCTCCATGGGAGTGTATGAAACAACCTTACTTGATGCTATCTTTACTTATTCCCGGTCCTTCTTCCCCGAAGAGAAATATTGATGTCTATTTGGAACCTCTAATTGATGAGTTAAAAGAGTTATGGGAGAGAGGGTTTGAAGTTTATGATGCTTCTAGCAAACAATTATTTGAAGCACACGCGGCATTACTTTGGACTATAAGTGACTTGCCTGCGTATACTATGTTGTCAGGTTGGAGTACAAGTGGAAAGTTGGCATGCCCTGTATGTAGTTATGACACATGCTCAATGTACTTAAAACATAGTAGAAAGACATGTTATATGAGTCATCGGAGATTTTTAGACCCCAAACATAGGTGGAGAAAAGATAAAAAAGGTTTTGATGGTAAAAAAGAAATTAGAGTTGCACCATTTCCATTATCAGGGTCTGCCATATTACGAAATTCTGGTGTTAATAAAATGGCTATTAAAGCATGGAACTCCATGAGTAATGAAGTAAGTCCTCTAGTATATAACAACACATGCAATGCAATATGATCAACTTAAGTAAGATTTGTCTTTTAAAATTGATTATATTATTTAATCAGGATAAACAACATTATTTGGATAAAGCAGCTAAGCGCAAGGCAAAACATGAGAAACTTAAGAAAAAAGGTACTATGTTTATCCCAAATTTAATTGATTTTGTGTTATTGAACTCAATTTCTAATAATATTCTTATTTTATGAATTATCTTTGCTTATTCTTTTGGTGTGTTTGATTGAATAGGCTGACTAGAATTGAATTGTTATTCATGTGACACCTTAAGATTAGTGGCCACTATGAAGACATCCTCCACTGAATCTATGATAGCCACCAAATTCTGCAATCTTGCAGGCAGAACATTATGAAGATGATTGCGGATAAGCAACGGCACAAGACAAAGGAGATTAAAGAGGCTTGCATTTCTCATGTGCAGCTTGATGACCTTAAAGAGAATGGGAAATTGTGTTGGATGAAAACTTAATTGTAATCATTTTTGTATGTAATTCAAATTGTGTTGTATAGTTTAAATTGTGTTGCATAGTTTATTTTCGTCATGCAAGAATAAGAACAGAGAAGAGGGGAACTTTTATAGAGTATGTAATTCAAACTAGTTATTAAAACTTGTATCTAATATTGGTTAATTCAAATATGAATGAAGTCTAAGCAAAGACAAATTTAGTAAATTAAAAAAAATTAGTTTAGACAATTTTGCGACACTTTTTACAACTCCTCAAAAATTATAAATGTAACACTTTTTTATTGTTACAAGTGATACAAAAAGTGTTACAATAAGGTACCATTTGCGACACTTTTTGATTGTTACAGATAGTACTATAAAATGTAACTAAAACACTTTAGTAACACGGGCTTTACCTAACAATTGTTCAAGTATTGCTAAATTTAATTAGTAACATTTTTCTTGATTTAGTTACAATTTTCAAGTGTTACCAATTGCCATTATTGTAGTAGTGATATTTGGTCAATTACATATGGTTAGTGCAGGGACGGGAAGTTTTTTTAATAGTAATTAGGATGCTAAGCTATGTGATACCTATACAAGACTATGTTGTTGCTTCCGTTAGTTATCTATTTGTGGCATCTTATCACTATAAAAATGATTTCTCTTGCTTAATAGATTGGTATTGGTACTATAGAGGTAGTGCTCAGGCATATACAAATTTAATTAGTTTTATGAGGAATAGCAACTATGCAATTTAAATGTTTTGTAACGACTTAGTTTATGCAAGGAAGTTCGTTTCCTCCAAATTTATGCAGGCAACAATGTGTTAGTTCATCAGATATGATGGTAAATAAATCGTAAAATGGGTGGAAATTGTGCAGGCCTATATCTTGCTGAGACATAAACTTTTTTTTTTTTTTTTTTTTTTTTTTTTTTTTTTGTAGAGATAATAACCATTTGGTAGATTATGATTTATGAAAAATGATTTGTGTTTTTTTTGAAAGGTTTTTTTATAGGTCAGATGCGACTAAGAGATTATGGTTGATGTTAAAGTTACTTATTAGATAAATAAAAACCATTTGGTAGATGTTAAAATCTTTGAAAGATGAATTAAATAGTAGTGATTTGAACATTAGTTAACAAAAACCTTAGACAAGAGCTATATTTCTATTATAAATCGTTTTAATTCATTCTTTAAAACAGTGGTTTCTTTTAAACATTGTTGTAGTTATACTATTGTAACTCATTTCTATTTTGTGCAGTTGTTTTTCTAAATAGTCTCTACATAATAAGTATATAATATGTTTAGTCTGCAAATAAGTTAACATAATTAAGCTTTTAATAATACTTTGCTTTTGTTGCTATAGATCTTGATGCTACCATCAGATCAACTTTTACAATTTCATTAATTATATGGTTATAAAAATGAATTGTTCTTTAAATCATTAAGTCGGAGTTCTACTTATTTTAGTCATAGCTCTACTAAACAAATGATGAATGATGTTAATATCAATGGGGCTAAAGCAATTAGTTATGTCACTACTAAAAAAATCAATTTTAGAGAGGGTAGAAATCCGTCACTAAACTACCATAATTCCCTCACAAACTAATTTAGTGACGGATTTAGTGACGATCGGTAATCCCTTAAGAATATTGGCTTTGCTAAATATTAGTGAGGGATTTTGGTTTCCGTCCCTAATTGACACGGATACAATCACTCACTAATTATATAAATCCGTCACTAATTGAAACTCTAAAGTGTAACTAGCAACGCCATTCATGAAATCAATTTTAAAGAAATCAAATTTGTTTCTAGATCTATTGTGAGAGAAAAGAAGGTTCAACTCTAAAGTGTGCTCTTTTGTAAAAACATTTCTTAGACAAATAGTGTGACTAGTTCAGTACTTAAGTGTGTCTCAAATTATCTTGTATTCATGTGACTTATCAATACAATTACTCGTCGCACTTATTTCTTAATATGTAAAATTTGAATGATAAATAACAGGTCTGAAACTGCTGCTATTCAAACACCTCAATGGCCTAAAAACAGCACAAAAACACACACAACACACACAGAGTCCACTAGGCATAAAAAACAGTCATGGAAAACAGGCCCCAAATGCTGTCAGCACCCCCCTGCACAGAGAAAACACTCAGACCAGCAGCAGAAAAAACACAGCAGCCTTGTTTCATCGAAAGATGATTAAGAGGGGTCAATTCATTTTCTCAATAAGGTAAAAAGCATTTATTCAAGTGTAATACATGCAATTTTCCTACTTCATAACAGACCTATGAAATTTACCACTTCAAAACATTACCTTAATTGCAAAGTCATGCTAATATGTGACGTGAGGATAGATTTCAAGCGCATTATCTTCAAATGACTTAGGCATTAAAAGCAAAGTACATAACTCCAAATATTGGCCATGCAAAACAATAAAAACAAACATCACAAGTAAAACAATCATACAACATCATCCAAGAAAGGTCATAACAAAATCATATTGACCTCAAATGTTCTGAATTTACATAACACAATCTAAAACTTACAAACCCTATAACTCTAAATGTTTTCAACACCATATCACATAACAGAAAAAATTCAAACCCAAAATCCAAATGTAAGATTCCATTCCCTTTGTTTCAACAAGCTTCACTTCCATATGGCCATGACAAAAATAACAGTTAATGTGTAAGTTAAAACAACATCAGAAAAATAAGTATCACAAACAATAACTTCACTGAAGAGAAAAAATATTAAAAAAAAATTAAAAAAATAACAAATAAATTCTGAGATTGATAGTGGTTACCGTGATGATTTTGGGAGTCAGATTTAGTGAAGATATACAAATTCAGCTTCAAATTCAGAAGAATCTACAAATTGAACACATATACTAGAAAAATTAGCTTCAAATTCAGAAGAAATTGATGAGAATGGTAAGAAATTTCAAATTGAAACCCTAACAAAGAGAAGAAATCACTGAACCTTGCTAAGGTGAGAGGTTGGGATTCAGATCTAAGAAGGAGAGAGCTTGCGATGCAGTTGAGAGGTAGAGAGTGGAAAGAGGCTGCGATTTAAAATTGTTATGGAAAAAGGTTGTGATTTAGCACTGTTCTAAGAGAGTGATTCAGTTTTGAGAGTGAATTGGAAAAATTTGTTCATCTGAGAGAGTGATTGAAGTTTTGGGGAAAATTAATGGTTAATTTTATTTTAGGGTTTGTGAGTTCATCTTGGGTTTGAGTATGGAGTTTGTGGGAAAATTATTTTGGGGGTTTGTGAAACCAAAAAAAAAAGGGGGAATGTTTTAGTTTGAGAGGAGGGAAACCAAAACGTGAAAATAAATGAGGGGGAAATAATTCAGTTTTGGCTAATGAATTTAGTGAGGTTTTTACTTTTTAGTGAGGGATACATTAGATAGAGATATTAGTGAGGGTTTTAGTGAGGGATACATTAGATAGGGATAAAGTTCATATCAAATTTCGTCGCAAACATTCAACTAATAACTTTAGTGAGGGATTTAGTCACGGATATTTAGTGACAGATATTTAGATAATTCCGTTACTAATGTTTGGTAACTTAACTTTTGTGAGAAATTCGAAAATCCGTCCCTAAATCCGTCACAATTAGTGAGGGATTACTTTCCCTTCCTAAAATCCGTCTCTAAATCGCGTTTTTTTAGTAGTGTGTATTAAGCATTTAGAGGAATTAGGATGGTACAAATTTTTTTTTTTTTTTGGTCAAGTAGCCTAGTGGCTAGAGCTCACACAATTTAATTGTGGAGAAGTGGAGTGTCCGGGGTTCGAACCCCGGCTCCTGCATATAATATGCAATATCCCTACCAACTGAGCTAAGCTCACGGGGATACGAAATTTTATATATACTATCTTTTTAACATCAACTTTTTTCTATGATATACTACATCCCAAATTTTACGGGGAATATGACCCGTGCGTCGCACGGGTTGACGATCTAGTTTGGTATATTTAATTTGAGGTGCATGTTTGAACCCGCACCATTTTAGCGGAAAACTTTTCAAAGGATTAAATTGTACATTTATGTGTTCATTCTGAAAAAGGATAGTCAACAATCCTTGTTGAACTTCAAACCTATTTCTTTAGTTGTTTGTATACACAAGGTGTTGTTAACATGGTTGGCCATTGGCCAATAGGTTAAAAGTTAACATTAATCAAGTTATAGATGAGACAATGACCGCCTTCACATATTTTTGTTATCTATATGGTTTTTGGTATCATCAATTAAGAGATGATTATTTTATGGTTTTGATGTTTGATCTAACCATATATGATCATATTTATTTGAGTTTGGAGCTTTTCTCATTGAGAGATAATAACCGGAAAGAACTTAAGGGTACTAATTTCCCTTATATCAATATTGTCTTCTCTAATGATAGTATTGTGTAGTAGGCTCGCTCTTTGATGGGGCTCTTTACTGGTTGGCTTTACATGAAGATTCAATGAAAGGATGTTATTCTAGAGTTGGATTTAATTGAAAGCAAACTCTTAGAGATGCTTTTTCCCGATGGTTTTGACTATGATCCTAAAAATTGTGATATGTGGGTATTTGGGGAATTTCTTAGTCTATTTGGTTGCAGTAATGAATAAGGTTTATTGGTCAACTATTTGTATTATGTATGTGGGAAATATTGACAGCTTTAAGAGATTTACTGATATTTATGCGTTTGTAACATTATTGAGTTTTAATGTATGTTGTGGTCAATGCTCGAAATTGTTTTATTTTGTAATTTATTTTACGAGTTTATGCATGTATACCAAGATCACCAAATCTACTAAAGATGTTTGTTTATTAATGTTCATTGTGCTAGTTGTTTTAATTTCCCCAATAAATTAACAAATCTGGAGCTTGTTATAATTTCATAAAGGTGATATTACACACTTTTTACCCACAAAGTTTTCATCTTCGTATGTTTGATTCTTAAATTAAAGGCAACAAAAAATAAGATTTTTTTTTCTTATTTTGTTAGCATGTGAAAATATTGATGTCCTGAATCACGTCTCTTTTCACCTACATCCTCATCAAAATTTCAGCAAATGTAACATTGACGCGTCATTCTTGGAGCATCAAAGAAAGGTTGAAATTGGTATAGGCTTAAGAGATGAACTTGGTATATTTATATCCAATCTAGGTTAATAATATAGAACCATCACTAGATTGGATATTATATGTCTACTAAAAACTTTACAAGATCAAGTATGTGAGTCACATATGTTATATATCTAATATTTAGCTAATTCTTGATTGATGCGGAACTAAACTAACACTTGAATACAACAAATTAATTACTAATTCTATGCATAATCTGACTTTTTTTACAAGATACAAGGGGACTATAGTTATCAAAATGGGTTTGGTCCAATATGACTATAGTTTAGGGTCACCTGAACCACTGATTTCACTTTGTTTAAGCCTCCACTCAGTTTCACATTAACAACAAATATGAGAGAGCGTTTCCATTTGTGAATCACTCTCCTACGACTGTGTTTCTGCAAACAGCGAGAGTTGTAATTGCGTTTGTTTTTGTTAAATCTAACATCTCATATTGAAACTCTCGTAAGGTTAAGCTATCAAAAGTATGTTGAATATATATTTTTTTTGAAAATGTTAACAAGTACTCTAAGAACATTGTTTAAGCATCTAAAAGTAGCAACTTTTGTATTGAAAATTGTACGGTTATAACTTCAAGAAGGGTTTAACTTACATTTTCAAGACATAATTTCTTTTTATGGGTTTTTAAACAATGCTCTTAGGGCATTTGTTAACAAAACCCTTTTTTTATTATTAATGTCTATATATGTTATGAAAGCTAAATAAAATCTATTCACATTTATTAATATAGCATACTAATTGGTGAGGACTAGATTATCCTCTCTTGTTTAGGGGGTATTTACCTTTTTAAGATATCAATCAATCAAAATATAATATACAAATGTAACATTAAATGTCAAATAAATGAGTCAATTTTTCTATAAAAAAAAATCAATTTTAATAAGGTAACTTTTAATTTTTGGTTATATATGTTTTTGTTCCTATAAATATATCAACTTTTCGTTTTAGTCCCTCTAAAATTTTCCTTCAACTTTTAGTCCCTATAAAATTTTCAATCACTACTTTTGGTCCCTCTTTTAAAGTAAACTCATATGTAGAATTCATATTTTTGAATAAATTTTTTTAGAAACATTCATAATATTATAAAAATCACTTCCTAAAAATATTAGAAATTTTTAAAAAAACATCAATTTGATATGAATTTTTACATTTTTTACGGTTAAAAATTCATATTAAATTTGTGTTTTGTTAAAAAATTCTAACCTTTTTTGTGATTTTTTTTTTTTACAATATTCTACACGTTTCTACACAATTTCATTAAAAAATACAAAATAAACATAAAAATAGGGACTAAAAATAGTGACTGAAAATTTTATAGGGATTAAAAGTTGAAGGAAAATTTTAACGGGACTACAATGAAAAGTTGGTATATTTATAGGGACCAAAAACATATTTAACCCTTTAATTTTTATTTAATTATATTTAGGTGTACAATCTTAATTAATTTACACTATAGGGCTTGTAACAATTAAAATTTCACATCAAATTCAACCCATATACGTTCATAAATTTTGTTCATAATTTTTTTTTCCATCTTGATTGTTCAATTCTCTCGTTCCAGAATTACCGTCGTTTCCAATTATCGTGCGAATCGTTGCCGTCCGTTTGATTCCAAACATCGTGAGATCGCCATTGTTTCCAAAAGCTATATCTACAAATTAACGGCCACCTTATGAAATTCATGTTTGTATTAGCATTATTTATTACTAGCGTCCAGACGGGCACTCCCGTGCCCGTCTGTCCGCTCTTTCTACTGCGCTAACACATGTAACTCATAAACAATATGTTTTTTTTCAACATCAATGATGGTTTAGTTTTTTTGATATATCTTGGAGAAAATTATTAGTTAAAAGAATGATGAAGCTTGATCAAAAAGAGAAGGATCAAAGTTGATAAAAAAAATGTAAGATATGTAATTCATGCACTTCTTTAACATGGAGTTACTTAATATATGCGCTAACACATGTAACTCATAAACAATGTGTTTTTTTTCAACATCAATGATGGTTTAGTTTTTCTTGATATATCTTGGAGAAAATTATTAGTTAAAAGAATGATAAAGCTTGATCAAAAAGATAAGGATCAAAGTGGATAAAAAAAATGTAAGATATGTAATTCATACACTTCTTTAACATGGAGTTACTTAATATATGCGCTAACACATGTAACTCATAAACAATATGTTTTTTTTTCAACATCAATGATGGTTTAGTTTTTCTTGATATATCTTGGAGAAAATTATTAGTTAAAAGAATGATAAAGCTTGATCAAAAGGAGAAGGATCAAAGTTGATAAAAAAAAATGTAAGATATGTAATTCATGCACTTCTTTAACATGGAGTTACTTAATATATACTTAGTTTTGTGATGCATAGTCATCGATCTATGGAGGATGAATATGCATGAAACATGAGTGACAATTATAGGGTGGGTTTGATGAAGACATAAATCATTCCCATCACTAACACAATTTACCTAAAGTACACATATGCCCTATATTATTTCTCGAGCCATTTGACTCTATCACGAAATATAAAATTAGGAAAATCTAAGACAAACCAATAGAAGAAATAAGAACAGAACTTTGATAACACATCCAAATCTTGCAAAGGACGAAGACATTTCAAAAAGAGTGAAATAATATTTATACATTAGTCATATCAGTTATTCATACTTTGCGAGTTTTTTTTTTGTTTGAAAAAGTCAATGTAACATAGCAAGTGGAATGTTAATTAAACTGGAGCATATAAGTGATGTTCTTATTTGAGAAATCTTGGAGAAATAAAATGGAAGAGCCCTGTATACAACAACCGCATCTCTCTCTCTCTCTCTCTCTCTCTCTCTCTCTCTCTCTCTCTCTCTCTCTCTCTCTCTCTCTCTCTCTCTCTCTCTCTCTCTCTCTCTCTCTCTCTCTCTCTCTCTCTCTCTCTCTCTCTCTCTCTCTCTCTCTCTCTCTCTCTCTCTCTCTCTCTCTCTCTCTCTCTCTCTCTCTCTCTCTCTCTCTCTCTCTCTCTCTCTCTCTCCTCTCTCTCTCTCTCTCTCTCTCTCTCTCTCTCTCTCTCTCTCTCTCTCTCTCTCTCTCTCTCTCTCTCTCTCTCTCTCTCTCTCTCTCTCTCTCTCTCTCTCTCTCTCTCTCTCTCTCTCTCTCTCTCTCTCTCTCTCTCTCATGGCCACACATGACATAAGCGTACAACTGTCCTATTCACCTATCTCTCATAATTTTGGGATTTTTATGTCCTATGTGAAATAAAAAGTTGTTATCCCTTATAAGAAACACTTTATAAACAAAATGTATAATGATTCAAAAGAGACACTTGATTTTATTAACAACGAAATAATCACTCCCATACCCGTCTATCCACTTTTTCTACTGCGCTAACGTATACTTTTTTTGAAGAATGCGCTAACGTATGTTTATATTTCATTATATTTTTTCATAGGGTTAACTTTCTAATTAATGGTAAATTTGTTGCTGATATAAATTTAAGTTAAATTTCGATTGTAGAAAATGAAAGCAATAAATGTATAAAAATCAATTCAGTTAATATAATTATTGCTCACATCAAATTACATCCTGTAAAATCTTCATGTGAAGCCTTCTAGTGCCTGTTTGTAGAGTTTTTTTTCTTTTCTTTTCCGCAAACCTGCAAATTGAGTGATTTTGAGTGGTGTGATGGTAGCTATATTTTATGATTTTGTAAAGTACCGTATGCTTTCAGTTATTTGGTTTATATGAAACCACTTGAATTCAAATTAGAAGAAAAAGACAACTGCTCAATTTACAACCGTGTCCTTTCAAGTTAAGGGGCATTTTGGGATTTAAAAAAAGGCTACACCAAAAGAAAAGTATTACCTTTATTAATAGATATAGATAAAATGGAAGAGCCCTGTATACAACAACCGCTTCCCTTTTTTTCATATCTTCTTCTTCTATCTTTCGTTGGTGGAATCTATGGCTATACAAAGCATAACATGACTTAATGCAAGCCTTCTCCTGCTCAAACAACACATTCCAAATAAAATAAAATAAATCCTAAATTAGATTAACTAAGCGTCGAAAGAAAGTAATCAAACCATGATATTTACCTTGTGTTTATCAAAATAAAGACATAGTCTTGAGTCATCATCCCCTACCATTTTTGCATGCATGCAATGTGGAAATAATAAAATTAGTGGTTATAATCATTTCTATGACTAAAATTTCTATGCCAGCAAATGATCCTATCCTTCACCATTGCTAGGAGAAAGTTAAAAATTCCAACTCCAAGTGATACAAAAGTGAAAAAAGGATATACATTTACAACATTGTAAACCGACAATATACTGCAATTCCGTGAAGGTTAAAAAACCAATTTTTGTAACCATTATTAGCGGTTGATTATAATATGAAATCTAAGAAATACAGTTGACTAATTTTTTCCTTGATGTCCATCACTGTCATAGTTTTTGTGCTTGAAAGTGATGATAAAGGCATGTCGTGAAAATTTTGCAGAGGCTTCTTGAAAGCATACATAATTTGCACCACCATGCACCATGTATTTATTTCTCTTTATTGAAAAAAAAATATTATGAAACCACTCCATTGAAATTGGATAAAATTTCAAACTGCTCAATTCTCAACAAAATAGGATAAAACTCTGAATTTAACATTGTTATATACAAACTGAGAAGTTACGTAACCGCTGTTCGTTTTAATTGGCATATTGGAAAATTCTCATAAAAAAGAAGGGTAATTTGGGAAAGAAAATAGGCTACACCAAACAAAAGTTTTCCCTTTATTAATAGGTATAGATTTATTTATTTCACATTAATTGTCTTCTCTTCCATAGCTTTAACCGACCTCACACCGTGTTCACAATCTCAACAAATGTTCATTTCGGAAATACAAAATACACCAGGAACAAAAACAACATAACAACACAATATAATGATTTGAATAAAACAAATTCCAAAAGTAAATTTAATAATCAATATTGTACCAAAAATAAAATTAATAATCAACGCATTGAAGATAAATTTATCTTAATCAAACGCAAAATATGTGTATTAAAATACAATTTTATATAAGCTTAAACAATTCAATCAAACTCAAAACGTAAATACAAATGGAAGCATCATTGGAATTCATGTCAAAGTTGAAAGTCACCATTGTCCCATTATAAGTGTGAAACGGTTGCAATCAAGTCACAATAGTAATGAGAAAGAATCGAAAAAGAAAAATCAAATCAAGAAGAAAAATCAAGTCGCGATACCTGATGTGATTATGGAAACAACACCGATTCTCACAATGTCTGGAATCAAAAGAACGACAATGATTATCACGATAATTGGAAACGACGGCAATTCTGAAACGAGAGAATTGAACAATCAAGATGGAAAGAAGAATGAGAAAGAAATTGCAGGACTATTCGTGTTATAAGGTAGTGAAAAAAGCTTTTTACCAAACACATCTTATTATATCAAAACAAACTTATAAGCTAGTCCAACAAGCTATAAGCTAGCTTATTCGTGTTACCAAACACAGCCATGATGGGTTGAATTTGATGTTAAATTTTAATTGTTACAAGTCCTATAGTGTAAATTAATTAAGATTGTATACCTAAATATAATTAAATAAAAATTAAAAGTTACCTTATATTCTTTCAAAAAAAAAAATTACCTTATTAAAATTGATTTTTTTTTTATAGAAAAAATTGACACATTTATTTGACATTTATTGTTACATTTGTATATTACATTTTGATTATTTGATATATTGAAAGGATAAATACCCGCTAAATAAGAGAAGATAATGTATAACCATACTAATTTCCTCTTCTTGCCAATGGAAGATGGTTAGTTGGATAGACTAGTTTTTGTTTTTAAAGTTACGAGAAAAATTGGTTTATGGTTACTCTAGCATTGGTATATAATAATATTTCATCCGTTCTTATATATAAGTCGTTTTCACATCTTTTAAAAGAAGTTGTTAGTTAGGGTAATTAATTTATCTATTTGTGTGAATAATATGAAATTGTTTTATTTTTACATGTTAATAATTTTAATTAAGAGTATGTTAAAAAAAATAATAAATACTTCTAGTAATTTGGTTAAGAGCTTATACTAAGGGACAAATTTTTTTTTTTTAAGAGTGCTTATAATTAGGGACAAAAAAAATAGTATTATAAGTCTATTATTCGCTTTACTCTTTTAGTCCATTGGCACATATAGCCCTTAATGTTTGAGCTCTGCTAAATGTTTGAAGTCTCGTGTAACAAGCAGGCCAGATCAATCTTACCTATTTGACCAATCGAATAAGAAAAAAGTGACTTTAAATTTTAATAACTTTAGTGCATTTAACTGATACATAAATGATTAAACTGAATTACTTTGATGAGAGAGAATGATTGCTTGGAAAAAATAAAGACAAAGTCACTAAACTCAAAATTCATTGAATTATGGTAGAGCGAGCTGCGCCAATCCATTTGACAGTGAGACAAACAAAAGTGAAAGAAGTCACCGCAAAATTCAAAGAAATCCTGTGGTGATATCAAGACTTACGGTTATATCTTGAATGCATGAGAAATTAATTTGATTAGCAGAAAATAAGAGAAGAGTCAAGCTTTTTCAGAGTCTAGAATATTTTGGGTACACACAATTGAAATTGACACATCACATGTGCACGTATACTTGTCTGTAAATAGTAAAAACCATCAAAACAACAGACTTGTTGTCTCTCTTGACTATATATAATACTTAATGTGATTAATGACACAAGCTATAAGTACATTATAGCACCACACCAGTATGTAACGCAAAAGATATAAGTCCCTGCAGGACCCATTGTTGGCTTTTCATAGGTCCACGAGGACATAAAGAATTTGATGAAGGGCATAAATAAATAGAGATATAGCATATAGGACCCCTCCCCTCACAATCACATGGCTTGTCCTTTTCTTAATAACCTCCCTGCCAATATTTTTACTTGCTCTTTGCTTCTTCTCTACGTCTTACTGCAGCAGAGTGTACACAAGATTGATGTGTTTGATGGATTCTCAAAATTGCATTCATTCATTCTCACACAAACAACATGGCCAGAATGCCATACTCACCTTTTCCCTGACCCATATCATATCAGTTCACTATCTCACCATTTATTTATTGAATTATAGTAATATTTTCTAGTAGATAATCGAAATGATAAAGTCATTTTAAATTCACACACACAAGTGAAGATATCGGGGTTCGAACCCGATCATGACATCCGGCCTAACAATTTCCGCATTTTTTCCAATTGAGCTAGAACTTATGAATAAAATTACAGTAATATCAACAAATAAACCAATTTATCATAGATCCCTCAAAAAAAAAAAAAAGGGTCAAGCCAATTTTTTTTTTCTTCTTGAATATAGAAAATTTAGACTTTTCGAAAAGCTTATTTAGTTAAAATAACTAGGTTACTAGCTATAAAAAAAACCATCTCTTAATCTTATCAGACCGACCTACTTAAGTAAACATGATTAATATTATTTATTATTATTATTATTATTATTATATTTTGTACTTTGAATTAAATTATAATTTTTTCATATTTAAATGTATTTTTATAAACTTGATTAAATAATATATAGTCAAATTCTCTAAAATTTCATGTTAAATATTAAATGAAAGTTTATTCACATTGATATATTAGTTTGTTGGTCTATTTAGACTTCAATCAGATTACTTATTTAAAGATGTTGATATGAAATAGACTTTTAAACAAACTAACATGTGATATCAAACTTTTAGAAGGTCAGATTCATACCTAAAACATAAACCTACAGGAGGCGCAAGTCAGACTTAGGCTTTAAAATTTTTCACGGGTCAAATTTAAGCTTTCAATGCCTAGCTAGGTCTAGCCTATTTCCACCCTTAGTTAAAAGGTCAATGTATGAGGTTAACAATTTTTAAACTATGCTTTAGTCAATATACGTTCTCATATATATATATATATATATATGAGAAATGTTATAAACACTCTTTTTAACATTGACTCTCTCATTAAGTATTTCTATAGATTTCATCTAATAAAAGAGTAGAAGTTAAAGTAAATGTTCAAAAGAATGTCCATAACACTCCTCGTATATACTCCTTCCGTTCCAAATTATATGACGTTTTGGGCATTTCACACATATTAAGAAATGTAGTTAATATTGTTTGGGAAAGAGATATTATGAGTTGTTTTACAAAATTATCCTTAATAAATGATATGAGAAAGATAAATAAAAGAATTGAAAAAAGAAAGAGTAATAAATAGTTAAGGATATAATAGGAAAAATAACATTAATGTTTCATTTGTATTCTAAAGTGACATACAATTTGGGACAAATATTTTTTCTAAAGTGACATACAATTTGGGATGGAAGGAGTATAATTGTTAGGGAAAGTTATAAGAATAGGTTTTGTTTAAAAAAAAATTCCAAAAAAGAAAAAGTGGATGAAGGATTTTGGTGATTTCGAGGGTCAGGGTGGTGATGAATTGGAGGTGTTAATTAATATATGGACGTGACTGCATCAACAGGGGTAGCTTCTGCCAGGCCCTCGTGTTATGTATCCTCATACCCATATTCTTTTGTGTGTATTGTTAGAAGAGCTGGGTTCTGACTTTTTATTATTTTGAACTGTGATTGTAACATGTACAGTAGTTTTTGCTGTGTGCTGACAAACATAATAGCCTTCAAAATTTGAATTCGTATACTTGCTTGCTTGCTCATATTAATCCCAAACACACAAAAATGATTGAAAAATGAGAATTGACAATGTGTACTTCAAACACATTGTCCGACTCAAATTATTGATAAATTACCGTCTTTTTTTCAGGGATACAACAGTAGATACATTATATATCTTTCACATAGGGAATATGTTGTTTGAGAAAATAAGGGTACTCTTCTTCTGCTCAAATTTATCTACATCACACCTTATATCAAATTGTTTGTCTCTCTCATTTTATAATTAATGGGTCAGTGTACTCCTTGTACCTCTATTTATATATTTATTTATTTGCTTATAAAAGAAAGGGAATTATTAGTTGATATGGAATATCGATGTTGGCAGGATAGTGGAAGAGTTTAGTCCTCTCCAAGGTTTAAGATAGACTTTTGATTTAAACCTTGATATATAAGTAACCATTGTAGGAGAGTAAACAGAAAAAGGATTTGGCTACACGATTCTCTGCACACACGATAGTTTGTCCGCGTGTTGACTTAATGGGCATATCCAAGAACAACTCAAGAGTGTCCTTCACCAAATGAGGAAAAACACCAATAGATCTCAAAAATGTTGTCAAGGATCAAGTTTCTTGTTGGAACATGACAACTTCGTCCACCCCCAAAAATATTATTACACCCCTCCAAATGTTATTGTTTTTCGGTGATGTCCTTATACCTATACACTTTTTTAATGAATTTGCACTGTATTCCTTTTTTATTTTCTCAACATTCTTAGATCTTATATAAAAGTATTTTTTTAAGCTATAAAAAAGTGTTGCTTCACGTTTTAATTAAGCTACAGAATTTAAACATAAAAAAAAATAAGTGACTTCCTCTACAAAAAAGGTAACTTGCTTCACGATTTTTTTCCCAAAAATAAATAAATTAAGAAGCTAGCACAATTTTGTTTTACATAGTTCAGCAACATAAGACATAACAAAACATTAATGAAACAAGTTTCTAATATTTTATTAAAAATTAAAATAAATTTATTTATAAACAAATTTATTTATAATTTTTTTTTTGAAGGAAAATTTATTTATAAATTTATCCTTTGCTTAAAATATGTTTTATGTTTTAAGTAGAAAGAATTGGTTATTTGGTCAAAACCAAATTTTTAGATGGAAATATACTTGCTAACTTACTTCTTCATGTATTTAGATGAGAGTAAGTCAGAATAATGAAAAATATAAAATAATGTACAAAACTAAAGAACATAAAAAATGGCCAAAAACAACCCCCACCAAAAGAGCAAAAGAAAGAACACCCATCGGTATGAGTGGTTTGTTGAGGTTATAAACTGTTTATTAAGGATGTAGCTAGTGTGGGGCTTAATTGTTTAAGATATCTCATTGAGCTTGAGTACCCATATACTATAATTAATTGCATACTATTTTGGTGCTTAAAAAAAATACATTTTATGATTATAGCTATATTAATATGATTAAAAAAAAATATATATATATATATATATATATATAACCTCTATCCTTTTTTCCTTCTTTCTTTTTAACAAAAAATTTATACAATAAGGTAATGTTAAATCTTTAACTTGATCATTTTATAATAAAGTAAGGGACATGTCTTTTCTTTTGAAAGATAAAAGGCTTCATTTCACTGTTACTTTCTCCAGGGAACTGGTCATGAAAAAAACCCTAATCCCATTCCTACTATAATTGTACTCTGATTAAGAAATATTTTTGTAACACTGCAACTTGTGTGAAACTCTGACCTCATCAGGGTTTGTTTAGAATTTCACCTGTTTACAAATACCAAAATATAAAAAGTCAACAACAATATGCTAAGAAGGTTTTCAAGTTCTATTTGCCTAGATAATGAAACCACACCACTTTGTTTCTCATATGATTACCCGGATAAAATAATTGATATTTCACAATGATTAATTCTGGTGTAATGCATGCAAGTTGTTGTCAATTCAGTGCTACAGTCTTGGAAGAGGATGAGAGGGGTATACTATTTGCACTGTATTGTCTGAAGAATGAGTGTTGGTGGTTGAAGATAGTAATCTAGCTAGGGTACATATTTGAAGAGAGAAGGAAAACCCTAAGGATGAACAACTGTCTACTACTATTTTTTCTGTGTTGATTGAGTTGAGGAATCAAACAAAGGATACAAACTGTGGCTCACTATTTGAGAGATATTTTTTTATATGATTAAAGAAAATGTGGGGATGAAGATCAGCCCCAGTATTCTCACAAGAGGATAATGTTGAAGACAAAATTCAACTCCCTACCTTTTTATTTCTTTGGACATGATGAAAACTACAATTCAAAACTATGGATTGCTTTGCAGCATAAACATGAGTTCAGAAATACACACCTCGTTTTTCATGTTTTTTGAATAGTTTATCCAATTAATAGGGATATTGTATATTAAATTTAGAGGCAGATGTTC
The DNA here is from genome assembly GCF_003473485.1 of Medicago truncatula. Classification (NCBI taxonomy): domain Eukaryota; kingdom Viridiplantae; phylum Streptophyta; class Magnoliopsida; order Fabales; family Fabaceae; genus Medicago; species Medicago truncatula. The sequence continues at coordinate 51,555,002 of NC_053045.1, read as the reverse complement.
GAATTCCAGACATTCAATTTCTGCACATTTAAAATATGTGAGTTCTAACCATTAAACTACTTGACAAATTAAATAATAAAAAATCTAACAACACAATATATATATTTTGTTGGATTATGATAAGAAACACAGACCTTTTTTTTGACATGAAAAAGTTCATACAATTCTACACATGATAAAATACAGTAGTTTAGGTTTATAATTATCTAATTAGGGTATTTACTAATTAAGTTCAAAATAGAAAATGAATGTAAAAGGGTGGCCCACAGAAAAGAAGAGGTAAGAATATACAGCTTAGGTCTAAACCATAGGGTCAGGCTTTTCAATCAATTAAAGTAATATTATATATTGGTCTCATATTCTTAGTGCATGATTGGTTATGTGATAGCAAAAATTGATTTCTACTAAATTTATTTAGTAAAATTGATTTTATTAATAATGAATTGATTATAAAATGATTTAGGTTTGAATATATTTGCGAAAAAGTGATTTAATATTTTGATAAAAAATCATGTTAGACTAAAAAGTTACAAATGAATTTTCCTCAATATAATCAAATCTATCAAAATCAATTTTATAGATACATACAAAAGTAATCCTGAATGCTCCAAACACATACTTCATCATAAACAATGACAAACAAGTTTGTCAATTCAATCTTGACTGCTCCAAACACAGGCTTCATCATAAACAATGACAAACAAATTTGTCAACTCAATCCACTTCACATTGCACATGCATAGTGTTTGCATTATGAACACACAATAAGAGGTCTGCTTGTAGCCATACATTATTAGTTTGCATGTCTACTACCTTATTTAGTCTCTAAAGCCACTTTGATTATACAAAAAGATTATAGTTCGACCTTGCTGCCTTCTAACAAATTTTTTTCCACTAACAAATTAATCAGTGACATTTGGTAAAAAAAAGAAAGAAAGATATATATCTCCTATTGTAGAAAAGAGAAGCAAACAAATAAATTTTATTAATGACACACAATAGACCTTCAATCACATAGATAAAAGAGTCCAATAATTAAGGCTACATATTTATAGCCAAAGTTCAGAATAGATGCATATATAAGATAATCAAGCCTTAAGAATATTGCAGATCATGCCTCTCAAAAAGTATAAACCCTTGGATGGGTTATTATACCTTAATACAAAACTTAATTCACATATGATTTCCTCCTCCTCCTCCACCTTCACTCATATCCACCGAGGAAGTATCAGTCCAAGGAAGAGAATAAGGAAAAGAAGAATAAGTAGTAGTAGGAGATTGTCTATAAAACCCTTCATTTCTTCCACTGAACTGTCTTTGTGGAATTGGTTGAACTGATATCATTCCTTGAGGTACAGAAAGAGATGCTGGAGGAGGTGGAGAGATATCAGCGAGGGAATAGCGAAGAAGATCGGTGTTAGCAGCGTCGAGTTCCTTTTGAAGCCTTTGAACTTGTCTTTGTAGAAAAGAGATGGCTCCTACACATCCATAAACTGGATCCCTAACTCGTGCTTCGGCTTCATAAGCAAGGGAGTTCACAGCATCCTCCCTTTGGTGAGGGAGAAGTTCATTGAGAAGCTTTGTGACATTGCTAGCACCAAATATTTTGTGCACGTTTGCAAATTTTTGAGGCTCTTCTGGAGGGAAGTAAGGTGCAAAGATGCATCCTGGCATGCATTTTCTCCTCAAGAATTTGCAGGCAGCACAAGGTGAATTGTATGAGCTGGATGATGATGCCATTTTTATTTATATTAATTCTCTGCACATAATTAAGATATTGAGAGACTTCATCATAGATGCATTTTGAACTCTTTAACAATCTAAGAACATGCCAAGTTCTTCACTAAGCAGTTTTCGAAATATATATTGGTATTTGGTATAATAAGACTACCAATCATGAAAAACTTTCCCTTGTTAAAAAAAAAATCATAAAAAACTTTCCTAATGAATTAGAATATTTACATATCCCTCCTTAATCTTTAACATACATCTTATACATGCAAAGAGATTATGCTGAATAATATGAGTTTAAGGAACATATTTTTTTTGTGGTGGTCAGGGTTCGAACCTCATTTCTATTCTTATTTATTTGTATCTTAATTGTCCGGAAGGTTTGAGATTGACAGTTAAAGTTTGACCTATTAAGTTCAATAAACGAAGTTCAAATCCTCTCACCAGCGGAGACAAAATGGTCATTAATATCACTTTAATTATTAATATTTCTTTTCCTTTCCTAGTTTCTTTTTAAAATTTTCTTTCTTTCCTCTTTCTCTTTACCATTTTAGATCATTAGCTAGGGAAAGTCAGCAAAGAATTCTTAAATAGTTTCAACATTCAAACATGAAAGTTTTTGCAAATTGTTGATCTGAATTTGTCTTTAAGTTTAAGAGGTTGTTTTCATCTCATTAATTCTATATTAGGAAACATACACTACCGTACAGATATAACAACACTTTGCCTTTCCTCTTCTGCTAGGATTTTGCTGCATGATCAGAAGTACCAGGTTATAATTACCTTCTGAAATTTAATCAGTTTGAGTCAGGGATCTGGCTTATTATAGTTCAATTGCTACAATACAAAACTTAAAAATGGAAAAGTCCCACAAAAGTATATCGTTTTTGTTATGTGTATCAACTATTACTTTATTTGAATGAAACAAAATCAGAGAAAAAGAACTATACATGCATAAGAAAAAGAGAGAAATAAAAAAGACACATGAACATGATTTTACCTGTTTGTGATGTAGGTTTCTTAGATTCAAATTAAATAAAAGGGAAGTACCTTTTATCCTTGAGAAGCTCCTCTTTTTCCCCTCCCTTGAGAAAGTAGTCTAAGCTAAGGAGAAGCACCTCTATGAGGAAACCCTAATTGGAAGAGAGGAAATTTAGAGGAGTGATAGTGAGTGAGAGAGATAGAGAGGCGGAGAGAGATGTGAAAGGTGATATAAATTAGTGGAAAAAGGTGATAGCTAGTAGAAGGGCAAACAGAAACAACATTGAGTGGATGGAGAAGGAATGGATGCAAAAGACAAAGCTAATAAATGGAGGTATATAGACTAGAGAGAATAACCTATGACCTTGTTGTATAGTATCTCTAATAATAATATCAAGAATGTGAGGATGTCTTGCATTCTCAGTCTTTCTCTAACTATGTACTCAAACAGATCCTACAAACATTTTTGGGGAACACATCAAATCTGACTTTTTAATTAAACGTTTCTGTTTAGCATGAAACTAATGGTCCATTTCGTACATATTAATCATTCTCCTTAGCTAAGTAGTTAAGGATTAACCGCAAATTTTTTTAGTTGATCTTAGCTTCCTTGTTATATCACTACTTAAAAGATGGTTTTTTAAGTTACAAAATGATCCACCTTATACATCAATAATGAGACGATCATGTTTTTTTTATTTGAGTAAAGAGACTACCATGTTGTTGTAACTAATGTCTAACGTGACTAAATCCCGACGACTACAACATCAATGCACTTGAAGACATAAATTAATAAAAATGAGTGGCATGAAAAGTTTATGCAATGTGATCTTTAGATCATGTTTATTTATAACCGGTTCAACTCAAGTTTTTGGTGAGATTAAACTGAAGTTTCTTAAATGCGAATTTAATATTTGCGGAAACAAATCGGTTATAAGGAAAATAACATCATAAACTTTATTATCTACAAATAATCATAACATAAAGTATGTGACGATATCAAAACAAAGTATATAGGAAAAGTGGCTCTCACGAATCTAAAACATTGAAAACAATCATATGTGCAGCGTGCTTAAGAAAGACGGTAGATCTCGAATATATGAGAATAAACATTTATCTCTAACAATATTTATTCTTGGCTTTGACCAACAATTCAATTTGAATCACTCAAGTATGTGACAAATAATTTTGGGATAAAATATATATGTTTAGGGTCTTGTAAAATTTGGGTTTTTCATTTATAGTCCGTATAAAAAAATGAAATGTTTGTGTACTTCTAAAACTTTTCGTATGTCTTCGCATTTGAACCCTTTAATGTAAGTTCATAGGACCTAAATCTAGTTTAGATTGAGTTAGGTTTTGATTAGGGTCCAAAAATAGTACTTTAAAATATATGTAAATAACTGTCCATTAAGAATCACATCACTACTCTCCTATAGAAATCTTATATGCATGTTTTTGAAAGCTATGTTAACATGAATCATTTCACTTTTATACATATGAATTGATTCACTGTATGAAAATTGACTTATTATATTTTTATTGATGTGAATTCATTCACAGCTCAAGATTTATGAATGAGTGAATCGACTCTTTGTTTATCAATAAATATTGTTTTAAACATCGAATTGATCCGTAAAATATTTATGTGTGAATATGTGAATCGATTCACACTTTCTAATGAGTTTATTCCTTCTATTCTCAAAAGCTATATAGTTCATTACTAACAATTTTTCTTAACACGGAATTTTCTCATTTTTCTTTTCTCAAGCACTCAAATATTTGAAAACTCCTATATAATGATTGTAATTGTGATGCTTGAGAGTTAATTTGATTAGAAAAATCATTGTATGCTATATTGAGATTTTCTTGGGTTTTACAATTTATGGCAACTCAAACCTAAAGGGATGATTGTGTGATCTTTCACCTCCAATTGTGAATTCAGTGTTTTGTTCACTTGATGTTCATGCAAGCATTGTTGAAGTAGCATAGGTCAATTGATGTTCATGCAAGCATTTTGAAAGTGCTCAAGAACATCATTTTGGCGAAGTCACATGTAATCTTGAGTGATCAAGATTTGGTTTGTTGAAGGTTAGATCAAGACATTGAAGACTTTAGGGCTCAAGGGGATTGAATCGTTGTATTTGAGGGAATTAGTAATTTGTTTTAACCATCAAACAAATTACATTAAATATTGAAGACATTGTAATGTCTTTGACGGTAGAACTAGACTTTCCCGTTAACAAGGATGGTGTGGATGAACTACTGCAAATCTTTGTATTATTCTTCTAAACCCTTAACTCCTTTAATATTCGTTGCATATAAGGTTTGGAAATCCAATAAGCTTTGGTTCTTGTTAAATATTGAAACTTTCTCAATAGGGTTCAATAATTATAAGTCACAAACCTTCAATTGAATCAATTTGTTATTAGTTGATTAATTTCCATAATATTCTAATAAGTTTGGTAATTAGGGTTTATCAAGTATCTAGTCAAATTAATTTGTATTAATCACTATGTCTTGCAATCAATTAATTTGTTTATTATCTCAATCAAATAATTTAATTGCGTCATTGTGACTATCATTACCTCAAGTTTGTGTGTTTTGCAATCATTCTCATGTAGGTTCAAACTTTCATAAATGAATCAAATACGATAAACTCACATAAAAGCCTTTTTGCTAATCTTATTTCAAATTTTGATTTTTATCCAACAATTAGTATAAGAGCATCGGGTCTTTTGACTTTACTAGTCTTTAATTAATATAAGTAAAAAAAATGTACATGTATATATTTCATTTCAATTAATTATATATTAACATGAACATGATCTGATGCTTGTTTAAAAAAACATGAACATGAGCTGACTTACTACTGAATGTTTTGGAAACCCCCATTCTATGTACATGTCTACCAACAGTTTTAATTTGAGCATGTTGAATGTGCTGCAATGTTATAATGAGTTCAAATGAAGTCTGAGATTGCATGATACGACATGTCATTGCTGCTCTTTCCTTTTCATACATTCCCGGGACACATTAGATGAAATTTTTTAACATAAATAGGGTTTATGTAGGAACACGTTATCTTTATATGATCAAAATAATAATAATAAAAACATTACTCGTTCCTTTCCAAAAAAAAAAAAAAACACTATCGACTAGATATCTTCACTATACAAACACATGATGAGAGTGATTTTAAACAGTATATCATTTTAACAATTCTACCAAAACATCATTTATCATCATAACAAAAGTAAATTCAATTCCAGTCACCCATCAGTACCTTTATGAGTGATCCAATGCAAGCTTATAGAATGTGCATGAAAAGATTTATGAGTGAAGTGATTAATTGAAGAAGGTTTTAAGGAATAAGAGTAAGTACTAGTTTTTAGACTAGCTAAGCAATAAAAAACGTGTAAGGTTTATGATAGCTAGGCAGATAAGTTTTAACTCAACAAGATTCTGATTCCTGTTTTCAGAGAATTAGAATCCATGTGTCGCATTCTTTAGCTGAACCAACAATTTCCAGACACCTTGGTTCAATCATAATCAACAATTCAAATTTAGCAACAGCTGTATAGCATAAAATTACTAGAAACAGTAGAGAACTCTTGTCACATGTGAATTATCCAAGTAGAACGTTTTCAATTTTTAAACTTCTCATAATAATCAATCAAGTTAAAGCCTCACATTAAATAAAAAGTGGTTATAGAATGATATATAATTGAGATGGCTATAGTAATTAATGTCTAAATTTTAAGGCGGTTCAATAAAATAAAAAAACCAAACTAAAATCTTCTAGTTATCTATCTATACCTTTCTTTATGTGAGAAAATCTACAGATTTTTTCGTTTTTGTTAAAAGATAATCTCAAACTCCATGGAAATACAAATCAAGCTTGCAATGTACAAGGTGAAGAAGAAAAAGAAAATCTGAAACTGTGTATTATTTCATATCAAAACTGTGTTTACAACTGAGTTACTCATATGTATATATAGAGTATTCTAATACACTAACTCAACTATGGTTACTTAAACTCACTAGTAACTAACTAATAACTAACTGCTACAGCTGTAATTTGTTAAGCTACTAATTAGTTACAGAGTGAAACTTGCTGCTCAAGCAATAGTAACCAACTTAATCTTCACTATCTTTATCATCCCCCCTCAAGCTGGAATAGATATCAATCATGCCAAGCTTGCTCTGAAGATTATTGAAAGGACCTGGATGCAATGATTTTGTTAGTATATCAGCAACTTGTTCCTTTGATGATACTGGTAGTAAATGAATGATGCCTTCTTGTACTTTGTCTCTAACTACATGACAGTCCATCTCTATGTGTTTTGTTCTTTCATGAAACACAAGGTTTGCTGCTATGTGTAAAGCTGATTTGTTATCACAATAGAGAATGATGGGTGATGGATGAGATATGTGAAAATCCTTCAACAAGTAAAGAAGCCATTGTCCTTCACAAGTAGCTTGAGCAAGAGCTCTATACTCAGCTTCTGATGAAGATCTTGAAACTACATATTGCTTTTTACTTTTCCAGCTTATAAGTGATTTGCCAAGAAAAAAACAGAAACCAGTTGTAGATCTTCTGGTGTCTTGACATGCTCCCCAGTCAGAGTCAGAAAAACCCTTCAGTGTTAGAGGTGAAGAGGAGCTGAAGAATAATCCTTGGCCAGGGTTATTTTTAAGGAACTTGAGAACATGTAACCCTGCAAGCATATGCTCAGTGGTGGGAGCATCTAAAAACTGGCTCAATTTACTTACAGTATAAGCTATTTCTGGTCTGGAGTGTGTCAAATATAGTAGTCTGCCAATCAGTCTTCTATATGTGGTTGATTCAGATAAAGGTTCTCCAGATGTTTTGTGTAGTTGAAGTTGTGGTTGCATAGGAGTGGGACAAGGCTTTGAGCTTAAGAGACCAGCGTCTTGTATTAAATCTAGAGTATACTTTCTTTGGCACAAAGTGATTCCAGTTTGTGATCTTGCAACTTCAAATCCTAGAAAGTATTTCAGAGTTCCTAAATCTTTAATGCTGAATTTCTTGTCCAATAGGGTCTTAATTTGTTGAATTTATGTAGGATCAGTCCCTCCTAAGACCAAATCATCTACATACACCAGAATAACAGTGAAACCATGAATAGATTTCTTAGTGAAAAGAGAGTAATCAGCTTTAGATTGTGTATATCCTGAAGAAACCAGGGTTTCAGTGAGTTTGGTGTTCCATTGTCTGCTTGCCTGTTTTAATCCATAAAGGGATCTTTGTAGTTTACAAACTTGATTAGGAGCAGAGAGAGTAAGACCAGGAGGAGGTTGCATGTATACTTCTTCATTGAGATCACCATGAAGAAATGCAGTATTGACATCAAGCTGGTAAAGAGGCCAATTTTGAGAAGCAGCAATAGACAGAAGAACTCTAATAGTTGTCATCTTTACCACAGGACTGAATGTGTCCATGTAGTCAATACCTTCTGTTTGTGTGAAACCTTTGGCAACAAGTCTGGCCTTATATCTCTCAATGGTGCCATTAGCATGAAGTTTAAGTTTGAAAATCCATTTACAACCAATGGCTTTCTTATGAGCAGGCAGTGAAGTTAATGTCCATGTATTGTTTTTGTTTAATGCCTCTAACTCCACTTTGACAGCATTTTTCCAATTTTCATCACACATTGCATCATCATAGTTTGTAGGTTCAGGGTTAGAGGATAGAGATAAAGCAAAGTGTTTGTGTGCAGAAGAGAGTTGTTGATAAGACAAGTATGAGGATATAGGATACTTACAAGATTCAACAGATGATGATGGAGCAGGAAGAGATGTAGGATGAATTGTATTGGTGAGTAAATTACAATGATATGCTTCTAGATATGCAGGTGGTTTGTGAAGTCTAGAAGACTTTCTGATGATGGGGGTATTATGTATTGATGAATCATTATGTGATGAATGCATTGTGGAATTAGAAGAAGAATGAGGATGAGATGCAGTTGACTCAGATGAGTGCATATGATCAAATGAAGAAGATGAATGATTGGTGGGAATGCTTAAGAGTGGTGATGAGGATGTAGAAGGAATGTAGGGTGAATCATTTGACGTATGAGATGTGAATGAATGATATTGATTATGGTTATGATTATGATCAGGAATACTATCATCAAATAAAGACTGTGCAGAAATGGAATGTGCAGGTTTTGAGATAGGTTCAGATGATACAGTTGATTGATAGGGGAAAATATGTTCAAAAAATATAACATCTCTAGAGATGAAAATTTCTTTATTAAGTAAGTCAAACAAAATATGACCTTTAACACCTTGCTTATACCCCAAGTAAACACATTTTCTTGATCTGGAATCCAATTTATGTCTATTAGCTTGAAGAGTAGAAGCAAAGCATAAGGAACCAAACACCTTGAGGGAACTAATGTCAGGAAGACAATCATAGACAATTTGAAAAGGGCATTTTTGAGATAAAAAAGGTGTAGGTAACCTATTGATAATGTGAACAGCATGACCAATGGCATGAGCCCAAAAAGATTTTGGCAAGTTTGCTTGGAATAAAAGAGATCTAGCAACACCAAGTATGTGTTGATGTTTCCTCTCCACTGTGCCATTTTGTTGTGGAGTGCTGACACAAGAGGTTTGGTGTAATATGCCTGTGGCATTGTAAAAATCTTTTAAGAGGAATTCCTGACCATTATCTTTTCTAATAGCTTTTATTTTTGAATTAAACTGATTTTGAACGAGATTGACAAAAGTTTTGATGATAGAAGCAGTTTCAGACTTAAGTTTCATCAGGTAAACCCAAGTAAATCTGCTTTTGTCATCAACAATGGTGAGAAAGTATTTAAAACCAAACATAGAAGTGATAGCTAGAGGGCCCCAAATATCCATATGAATTAAATCAAAAATTTTGCTAGATTTATGGGAACTTAAAGAGAAAGGAAGCCTTTTTTGTTTAGCATAAAAACAAATATCACAAGGATTATAAGAACTATCAATTGAAACACAAGGAAAAATTTTCTTTATTTCAATCAACTTGTCATGTGAAGCATGACCAAAACGCATATGCCACAGATTACATTCTTTATTCAAAGTCACAGTGTTGACATTATTTATACAATGCAGTTTAGGGGTATGAACTATACTAACTAAGGGTGTCTTAAGCAGATACAATCCATCTTCCAACTCAGCTGCACCAATCATCTTCTGGGAAGGCTTGGCCTGTATCAAACATCTTGTATTATCAAAAAAGAATGTGCAGTGTATATTTTTGATTAGTTTAGGGATAGACATGAGATTGAAAGAAAATTGTGGGAAATATAGAACATCAGTGAGGTAAAAATCAGAAGTAAAAACTATGGTGCCTACTAAATTTGTAGAAACAATTGAACCATTAGGCAATTTGATATTGATGGGTGCAACTCTCTTCATGCATTGAAAAAATTTTAAAGAGTGACAAACATGGTCTGTGGCTTCTGAATCAAGAATGAAAGCATCAGGTTTTGGTAGAAGAGGGATGGTGCATATAATACCTGTGCGTGATGCAGGAGTAGTGGTGATGTGATTCAATCTATGAGATGGCAAAGTGCCTGAATTTTGTAAAAGTGCTAACAAAGCTTTGTGTTGCTCAGAAGTAAGGGAGAATTTCTCAGCAATAGACTCATTCTGATCATCTTCAAAATTTGCAGAATTCTGCTCTTCCTCATTTCCACTAATATTTGTGCAGTTGTTGATGGAGCTTTCTTGCTGATAGTGAGGAGGGAATCCATATTTCTTGAAACAAGTTTCAACTGTGTGATTGGATTTTCCACAGAAAGAACAAGCCCTGATTCCTTTACCTCTACCATATGAAGATTTGCCTCCTCTATCACCTCTACCACGAGAAGCATGCATATTACCTCTACCATATGAGGGATTCCCAGAAAAAGAGTTGTTGGAGACAGCTAAGAGCTTTGATTCATCTAATGGGACAACTACTTGTCTTTCTTGCTGAACAAGTAAAGAATAGACTTTACCAATACTAGGAAGAGGATCCATCAACATAATTTGGGACCTAACAGCTGAAAATTGTTCATTCAAACCCTTGAGAAAACGTATAACCTGATCAGAATCTTTATATTCACGCATCTTGGCAATAGCCTTGCAATCATCCACACAATTACTAGTGGGAATGGGTCTGAAATTATCTAGTTCTTGCCAAAGCTTCTTCATTTTAGTGTAATAAGAAGAGATAGAACTTTCACCTTGTTTCAAGGTGTAAATTTCCTCTTGAAGATCTGAGATACGAAAGATGTCACCTTGATAGAACCTTTCTTTTAGTTCATTCCAGATTTCTAATGCAGTATCCATCCATAAGATGCTCTGAGAAATTTCAGGATCAACGGAATTGCTTAACCAAGACATTATCATCGTGTTGCAGCGATCCCAAGCTATTGAATCATGATCATCATCACACGGTCTTGGAAGCGCACCATTGATGAAATGCAGTTTATGCTTAGATCGTAAAGCAACTTGCATGGAACGAGACCAAGAATGGTAATTGTTGCCTGAAAGCATAGGAGTAACCAGAACTGCACCGGGATTCTCGTTTGGATGCATGAAATATGGACTCAAAGTATCTGTTTGATAACCCTTGTTCTTGGGAACGGCGTAACCGCCATGAAAGCTACCAGAAGAGCTTGCATCAGAAATGGTGATTTAAGCGGAAAAAAAAAAAAGAAACGTAAAGAATTAATGGAGAAAATCAGAAATGAAAGAACGCGTTAGAGTCAAATTGATTTCTAACCGAAAAAGGAGAAAGAAGAAGAAGATCCATAGAACAGGATCAAAACAAGAAATTGGTGGAAAATTGAGATGAAACGCAACGGAAGAAGAAGAGAAATGGAGTTGAGGTACAGTATGCAACTGATACCATGTTAAAAGATAATCTCAAACTCCATGGAAATACAAATCAAGCTTGCAATGTACAAGGTGAAGAAGAAAAAGAAAATCTGAAACTGTGTATTATTTCATATCAAAACTGTGTTTACAACTGAGTTACTCATATGTATATATAGAGTATTCTAATACACTAACTCAACTATGGTTACTTAAACTCACTAGTAACTAACTAATAACTAACTGCTACAGCTGTAATTTGTTAAGCTACTAATTAGTTACAGAGTGAAACTTGCTGCTCAAGCAATAGTAACCAACTTAATCTTCACTATTTTTATCAGTTTTTGTGGTGGCTGGATTGAACCTCAGAGCTTAAATATATTATATATTGTTCATATTTTCATACTAACCGAGTTAAGCTCACGAGAATAAAAGATCTACGGTTTGGTCTGCTTAAGCTTCAATTTTCTTATAAAAAAGAACATTTAAAACATCATTTATTCTAAAAAGAAATTTTTTTAATGACAACTAAGAAAAATGTCTTCTCCATCTAACTTCTTTTTTGTGGCTCTTGCAATTGCGTTTTTATATTTCATTCTGATTTTAAGGTGATTTCCGTTTAAAATTGGGTTTTATTTTTTATTTTTCAAAAAATTCAAAACAAATAGTTAAATACGATTTCAAGAGCCAGAAAGGATTCTCTCAAAAAAAAAAAAAAAAAAAAGAGCCAGGAAGGCTATTAGATGTATTTTAACATTTAAACTAGCGTTTCTTGAAGAAGAAAAAAAATGTTGTTTTAAGTGTTTTTTTTTTTTTTTTTTTGTAATAAAAACTTAACCAAATTGAATCGTACGCGACTGAAACATAGTCACTCCCTTTTTACCAAAAAAAAAAAAAAAACATAGTCACTCCCTCATGATATACATAGTTTTCGGTCGCTTTTTCCCTTTCAATTTTATCCTTCATTCAAACTTTTATATTTACATTTTTATCCCTTTTATTTTATTATTTAAATTATTAATTAAAAAAATATTATTCCATTAAAACAAGAGTAACACCACTTCAATAGAAATGTAAATTATTTAATTAAAAAATAGTTAAGTGTCATTAAAATAGAAACACCGCCACAAACCCTATGAAAATAGCTTATTTTAACCTTATTTACAAACAATATTTGATAATAATATGAATAACAATCAATATTTGATAATAATATAAACAATTAAGCGTAATTAAAAAAATGAATAGACGGATACATCATCATTTCACTAGTTAATAATGGCAATTGAACCATTAACAGTTTGGTTTCCTTACCAAATTGAACCATCAACAACCCAACTTAAGATTTTTTGGTGAAAATGTAGTGTTAAATTTCACTACGTATTCCTCTGTGTAGGGCTAAGTTATTTCGGTTTAATAATACTTGGCTAGTAAAAAAAATTATAAGAAAGGATTTGTGTTGAAAGAAAAAATTAAGATTACTGAAATTTGGATATTTTGGTAGTATTGTTGTGAAATTTCAACATGTTTATTGGAAAATTGAACTGGCTGATTTCAAGACCGAGAATGTTTGGTTTCTCCTCGGAAGAAAGAAATCAAAGATATATGATTATTTAGTGTATGTTTAGTTAAGTGGTTAGAAGACTTGATTATATATATATATATTTTTTTTGACAAGAGAAGAATTGATTATATAAAATTGATTTTGACTAAAAGGGGTTGAAAGCAAAAATAAAAAAAATCATGTTTGGATACATTCAAGTGAGTTGAAATGTGAATTTGGATACAAAAATCAACTCTAGAATTAAAAGTTAAAAATTATAGCTTCAAGTATAATCAATTTCAGAGACTCAAAAACAACCAAATATATCATAATTAATTCTACATCTACGAAATTAAGTTCGGTCCCTCTAGAATTGGAACCAAACATACATTTAGATTTTTTAAAGAAGGAGATATTTACAATAATAGGTATCGGTTCCGATGAGCATAGCTCAATTGATTGAGACAATACATTAGCAGGTTCAAACCTTGAACATCTCATTTATTCACTTTGAATTCTAACCGGTAACTACTTGAAAAAGAAAAGAAAAAAAACAATAAAAGGTATCGATTTCATGTTTGTGCCAAATTCATGAGAAAGGTAAAACTTTTTTTTGACAAATGAGAAAGGTAAAACTGTTTAGTGGAGTATGTGGTAGTAATTAAAAGTTTCTGTAAAGTAATATTTCCAATTGTGCTTGACTCATTATTTTAAGGACATGCCAATTGCTGGCCAAATTTAGATCGGATTTTACTCCAAGATTGATTATAGTGAGCAAAATGAATGGCTTCCAACACTTTCGATTTAGATGAAAATGAAGAAAATGTGAAAAAGTCCTAGCCTCATTTGTCTTCGGATTATAAATAAATTTATAGTGATGGGACCTTAACACACACTATTCTCTCATAATTCCACTTGAAATATTTTGAACAATAAGAATAAATCTAGTTTGAAATTGCATGAAAATGTGGTTTACTTTTAATTATCTTCCATGTATTCCAATTCCAACCATCATGTAACAAACCACACTGATTTGTTAAAACAAGATCATAGCTTTTCTATTGATAAAATTGGTGTTAAACAACAGTGCTCTTCTTATTATTATATTTCTTTTCCACACATTTCACATATGTTTATTCAACCAAACATATGCTTAGTGATGAGATTTTCAGCAACAAAGTATTTATTTGAATTTGGCTACAAATTAATCATCTATACAACGGTACCAATGCCAAGTAAGGCAGCCACCCAAACGGTCTAAGAAACCAAAAACAAGACCCAGCACAGCAAAAAACAATACTGCAAAGCTTTACAGAAAGTCAATTAGCCACTCACCCCAAAAACCACCCACCAAAAACAGCAGCTGCAACAGAAAAACATCACTAAAATCCACACCCAATAACAGCGCCCAGAAAGAAAAAAAAACCACCACAGCATCCCAACTAAACACTCCAAAACACAGCCGCTAGAACACCTGGCCAGACACAAAAACTACCGATCCCAACAAAACGGCCATTATAACCAAACCCAACCTCACCACCACCTTCCTATAGCTACTTCAAAACTCCTCCTAGCTACCCTCACAAGGCAATCCTTTGGATTCCAACACCATTCATGGTAGACGCATGCCAGGATATAAATACGATTCAACGTCCATCGCCAAGACAATACCTTGATTTCTTCCACAATATGCTCACCAAATGGGTTTGGTATTGGGCTCTTCCACATATTGACAAACACATTTTTTCCTCCTCTCGCCACAAGTCTTTCAACAACACCAAACCCTCCAACTTAGTAAGGTGACTTCACCGAAAAAACTCCAACAATGCCATATATGTTTTTTTAAACAACCAAACATATGATTAGTGATGAGATTTTCAACTACAAAATATATATTTGAATTTGGCTACAAAGTAATCAGCTCCAGCTGAGATAATCTGAATTTGGTTTGAACCATTTTCTCTTTAGCTATGTCTCGAGTGGAGGAGGGCGGACTTTCCATAATTCCATTAATAGGGTCCAAGCCAAGGACCGAACCTGGATTCACCTTAGGAAAACATACAAGTACTGTTCTTATTCCCACAATAACATATGGGAGTAATTACTGTTCGGTGAACTTGAACATGAGATTATACTACTACTTAAGTTCTATACATCAAAACAACCAGCAAATGGAAAATTAAATGTGAAACAATTAAGCATTTTGCTCATAATTTAATTGCATGTTAACATTACAAATTACAACTCATATTCTGCACAAAATGGGATTTATGATTTATCTGTGGTCTTCCTCAAACCACTGGAAAAAAAAAAAATGAGGGAGCGAAGCCTAGTTTCACATAGGAATAAACACAAACAATTGGTGAGCATGTTTATTTCAGCGCAAACAATTACACTAACCAGAATAAGGTCTCCATAAATCAACATAACATCTCAACGAATTCGGAAGCGCGTTCTTCCACGAATCAATATCAGGAAAGTCACCTGTAAGAGCAAGAGAACTATCCTCTCCACGATTCCCAAGTCTAAGAACAAAAAGCTTCTCACCAAAAACCATCTTCATAGTTTTCAAGGTTTCTTCCATCACAAGATTCCCATCTCTACCCTTATCCTCAGCCTCCACACAACTCCCTCCAACATTCACCATTATCCTCCCACCTTTTCTCAAAGACTTGCGTAGTTTCTCCCACGTCGCAGTCTCTTGAAGCTCCGGTATCAAACTCCCCTTCGAAAACAAATCAACAATAATGCCTGAAAACCCACCTACCAAACTCGCTGTTAAAGCATTTCCAACATAAACAAAAAGTCTATTTTTATTCTCTCTTTCAATCTTGTCAAGATTGAAAAACTCTCGGGCAACATCAATTACAGAAGTATCAAGTTCCCAGCCATGGACAACCGCATTGGGGTAAAACTTAAGGATGATACTGGCAGTAGAGCCGGCACCAAAGCCAAGAACAGCAATGGGTCCTGGCGGTATGATTGGCGGGAGTGTTGCGAAGACGTCGAAGTAAGTGTCTGTTAGGGTTTTGAATAGGAAGGAAATGCTGTGGATGTTTCCAGGATTATCAAGGAGGAGAAGGCGGGAACCGCGGAATGGGTGGTCGGCTTTTCTAGAAACTTCTAGAACACGGATGTAGTTGTGTCTTGATTTGAATTTCGCTAGTGTTTTTACGTCTTTGAATGGGATGAAGTCTTCTTGGGATTTGGGTTGTTTTTGTTGTTGGTGTTGGCATTTTGGTTTGTAAGGGAAAGTGATTCTTGTTGTCTTCGGTTTGAATTGGAGATGATGATGCTGATAGGTTTGTGTTGTGATTGTGTTGTGGATTTGTGTTTCAAGAGAGGGAGATAGGACCATCCACATTCTTAATTTCTTCTTTTCTGGCACCTGCAAGGAGGATAAATCATAATATGTGATGTGAACCTATATTTTTTTATAAACTAGCTTATAGGAGAGTACTCATTTATGGTTGATTGTTTATGACTGATTATTTATAATTGATTAGCTAATTAAATGGTAAAATTAACTAGTTGATAAATGTAAAATGACATGATATGTGAATCTATATTCTTTTTGGACATAAAATATGTGAATCTATATAAGTTGGGAATGTAGCGTCATTTTTTATCCTCAATTGGATTTGGATCATCTCCTTCTCTCTTTAAATTTTAAAGACAATATCCAGAGAGAAAAAAAAATAAAAAAGAATAAGATTAAGAGAGAGACAAACGAAATGGAAAATGAGGAGATAAGGAGATGAGTTAGGACTCTCTCCATTTATAACATTTTTCATTTATACCATTTGGAGAGATAAAGACACACAACAATCTTCCTCATTTGTACCTAAGGAGAGAATGAGAGAATCTAAGTTCGGAGTTACGGATTTGATCCTCTCCTTCACTCATTGTCTCCTTCTTCTTCCTCATTCTCTATTTTGTGTCTTTCTCTTAAAGTTTATAGTAACTGCATGTTTTAAATAACAAAAATCTTAGATTTGAATCCTATCCTTCTCCCATTCACTATTTCTTCCACCTTCTCCATTTTATATCTTTCTCTTGAAATTCGTTGTAACTACATGTTTTGAATAGCAAAAATCTTTAATATAATCCCAACTTAGACTTTGAGAGTAAAGATGGCCGTAAGCACTAAGGGAGGTGAGAATTGAAGGGGAAGAAATTATTTTGGGACTTTAGATCTTTTTTGGGCTTAGGGTATGTTTGGCCTTTTTAAATTAAAAATGACATTTTGGCAAAAATATCTAAGCTTGCTTTATAGTACCTCAATAAAAAGTTTGTAGAAGCTTCAATAAAAAAAAAAGCTTCTAACATATTATACAATACATCCTTCCTAAAATTCAATCCATTTACCAAAAAAAGAATAAAAAATTCTAACTTGTTTTTACGGTATCTCAATGAAATGTTAATTTGTATTTTATTATATTTGATCATTTTTCAACTTTTTAAACCTCTCTTTCAAATTTAGTTTACAAATGTGATTAATAAAGAATAATTTTGGAATGTTATCCAATTTTTAATAAAATCAACAAAACTAATTACACGTCTTTCCCTAGGAGCATCTTCAATGAAAGATGTTTTTGCCTAATAGCACAGAGCTTATTAGCTACCCATTGAAGAAGAAATAACAAGTAGTGTTATTTAGATGCAAGGTTTATACAAGCATTGTCTCTCACTCTCTCTTGTAGTATAATTTTGGTCCCATTGCATAATTATGTTGCACAAACATATTATTTGTTTTTGAAATGTACTAATGTAAAGCTATTAGTAGAACCTACTTGGTAATTTTTTAATATTTGTTTGATTGAGGTGAATGAATGTTTATCGGTTATCAACTTTAAAAATTGAGCGAATAAGTTATGTGTACGTATGAAGGCCACTTTAGCTATATCTTAATAAGAGAGCCATTAAAAATGCTCTAAAGTGAAACGTGGATGAAGAATGAAGCCTAAATTACCTTTTTGGTATGGTATCGGATTGGTCCTCTAACTAAAAATTGATTTATTTCAGTCTTTTAAGTTTCTCACCGTTACTACATTTAGTCATTTCTGTTAGTTTTATTTAAATAAACGTTAGGATTTGTGTTATGTGGGTCCTCAAACTTTATTTATTAGTATCATTTTGGTCCTATGTCTTGTTAAGGTATTATGATTAAATAGTGATTGATATTATTGGTAACTGTTATGGTTCATATATATGTGTGAAACAGGAGGTCAAGTAGCCACATAACACAAACCCTAACGTTTATTTGAATAAAACTAATAGAAATGACTAATTGTAGTAACGGTGAGAAACTTAGAGGACCGAAATAAATCAATTTTTAGTTAGAGGACCAATCTGATACCAATTAAATAGTTAGAAGACCAAAAAGATAATTAAGGCAAGAATTAATTACACATCTTTACCCAAAGCTCCATTCCATTTTATTTCATTCCGCTCTATTTTCTTCTATTCAATCAATCGAAATAAGCCTAAATGATTTACTCCTTCCGTCCCAAATTGTATGACGTTTTGGACATTTCACACGTATTAAGAAATGCAATTAATTTTGTGTGGAAAAGAGATATTATGAATTGTTCTACAAAATTGTCCTTAATAAATAATATGTGAAAAATAAATGAAAGAATTGAAATAAGAGAGTAATAAATAGTTAAGGTTATAATAGAAAAAGTAACATTAAAGTTGCATTGGTATTGTAAAGCGACATACAATTTGGGACAATTTTTTTTTCCTAAAATGACATACAATTTAGGACGGAGGGAGTATTTTTTTAGAGAAAGCCTAAATGACTATAACATGCATAAAATGTTTATGGAAAAGGTGGTTTATATACTTTTGCTAACACACAGTTGATGACACATAAAAGTCTCTTGGGACCCGCTGATATTTATAAAAATTGATGACGGATATTAATTTTATAATAAATGAAAATAAATTTAGAGTAAGTTTTTCTAATTATTCTATGCCAATTGTCAAGGCTAATTATGAAAGGAAAAAATGTTCAATTTTTTGTTCCATGCATAGCGACAAAAATCTTCTCTGTAAGATATTGAAGCTTTCATTTGAAAATTTAGAATCATTGAATTATCAACAACTTGTATTATAAACTAAAATAATCAATTAAACACATTAACAAATAACAATCTGCGTTGGGCAGTATTGTCATACATGATCTATTATTGCTTCAAGAAGAACTTATCTATAAAAATAAAATAAAAAATATCCACGAATGGCCAAACTCCTTGAGGAAAGATGTTGTAATGAAAATTGTAGAAAATGGTAAAAGTGCCAAAGATAGAGAATATAGAATTATACATTGGGACCAAAAATGAGTAGAGAATATACATTGGGACCAAATATGAAGGGAAAAAGCGTGGATTGAAATTGAGAGGCTTAATGTTTTTATTATTGAACTCTCAAATTATTAGCAACTATTTGAATCATTTTATATTTGGAGTCAATATGTTCTTGGAGCCCCCACCCTTCCATATACTATTGTCGGCTGATTAATATTTAGTAGTAAGATAAGATATTCACATTAACTTAAAACAGCTAAATGGCCAACAACTACAAAGAAATAAAAAAACGACAAAAAAATGTGTTCAATATTTTTTGCATATCCTAAACACAAATGCATTTTCATCCTGCATTGGGTGGACGTAGCAAGCAAGCGAACCACAATTCACTCATATTTGTCACATTGCTAATGCATTTCTTAAAAATAAGGTGCACAATACAATGGGTAACGTAGAATGGATACAATACTTAAAGGAATTTAAGGATTTATCTCTAATTTATATTGATATATATTATTATTTTTCAAATAAGGATTTAAATTTAGATGATCGTTTTAAAAAAGTAGAATTAATACTTATTAGATGCTTTTTTTTGTTACAACTAGATATTTTGAGCATGGAGTAGTATTACTATAAGTAAGAAAAAGTTATTATAACTCAAAACAGTGGCGGAGCCAGAAAAAAAATATCAGGGTGGACCACTAAAATCAACTATTGAAAAATTGTTTAAACTCTCGCAAATTAGACCTATAATTGAATTATTTAAATTTTTCGGGTGGACCACTACACCAATTTGCGGGAATTTGGATCAACCGAAACCTAAAACCGACATAAAATTGTATAAAATCTCGCAAAATAGACTTATAATTGAATTATTTAAATTTTTGGATGGGGCACTACAACACTTTGCAGGAATTTGGATCAACCAAAACATAAAACCAACACAAAATTGCATAAAATATCGCAAAATAGACCTATAATCGTTGATTTTTTAATTTTTCCGGATGGACTGTGGCCCACCCCAGCCAATGAAGAGCTCCGCCACTGACTCAAAATAAAATTAATTATCTTGGATTAGAAATTGAAAAGGAAAAAAATAATAATGTTACAAGAAAAGCAGTATCAAAATTAAATCCTAATGGACTTAGGCTAAGTTTCTTAGAGAAACTTCTTATTACAAAGGTTTTCATACAACTTGTTTTTATTATCATAGAAACTTTTATTTATAGACATAAGAACCCTGCTACTATTCACTCATAGTAGTATTCACTATCAATAAAAAGATGAGAACATGTTTAGAAGGTTGACTACGACTACTATTAGAAATGACCGCTTTTAATAATCGATGGCGAATCATATTAGTTTATCTTCTAGTAAACTCAACCATAAAATTTTATCGCTATAACGAAAGTCACTTATACACTCAACAATCAAATCAACAAACTTGATGATATTCTCTTGAGAGTGCAAGGCAATAACTTAACATCCATCTAAAAAATAACATTCCTCAAGCTAAGTTCCCGCATCAATTCAATTGCCTTTAGCCCGTGCACTTTCCCAAGTTTAACATTGAGAATTGGTTGAGCATTTGATCCCATAAATAAACCAAAACTCATCTCTAAAGTAAAGATCAATGCACACACATATGACAAAACTAGACAGAAAAAGAAGGATCTATGTTACACTCCACTTAGTCCACTAATGGCCGCGATATGCTGATCAGTTGTCATCTGATCCTGGATTCGTTCGGACAAGAAATGGTGTGTGCATTTCAAACCATTTACTATCTAATTTGCCAAACTCTATAACGGTGGTGGACTTGAGTTTAGTGTAATGAGCTAACTCCCTATAAGGAGGTGAATCACAAATAGAATAGATAATGAAATTAGTTTCAAACAACTTCAGCTAAATCCCACCATTTTGGAACTATGCACCACAAGCATTGATGGGGCCAACATATACTTCACTTCCTAACAAGGTAAATTTTGAAGAAAAAAAATGTTAGAATAGTTGTTGTGAGCACAACTCATATAAACATTATCCATAATTTTAAACTCAATGTAAGCTACATTGAGTTTAGATTTGGAGATAGTGTTTATATGAGTTGTGCTCAACAACTATTCTAACATTTTATATAACGTATTTTATATAGGACAAAATCTCGAAGGCTCATACAAGGTTCAACGTAGACAATACCTCAAAAATGCAGTGTTGTTGACTAGAACTCGGATAATTCACGCCGTTTGTGGTAATGAGGTGTAAGCAACAGACGATGGTTGACATACCATTTAGACGTCATTTAAGGTACACTTTTTGTACACCAAAAAGTTCATAATTACTTGAGAATCGAAGCTAATAATAGTTTATAAACAATACTCACTCCTCAATTTAATGAGACATCTTTTGCGAAGGACGGTTTCATGAAGGCTCACACAAAGCTCAAAACGAGAAATAGCTTGAAAATGCAATTATATAGACTTGAGGTTGGAACTTCATAGTCTACGGAAGGATAATTAAAGAAAAAAGAAAAGAAGAGATAATAGAGATGTGTTTCGATAGTTCCAATAATATACCATATTTTTACCAAATGCATTCATCTCTAAATCTTTTTTAATAGGTTCCCTTATAGGTTTTCTTTCTCTTCCTCTATACACAGTGATTTTACCACCCTCCACCTGATATGCTCTTTTTACTACAAAATCCATAGATTTTCTCTCTACTTGGTCAAACCACCTAACCCTAGTTTTCACAATATTTTCTACTTTAGGTGCTACCTCGACACTTTCTCTAAGATTGTCATTTCTAAATATATTTTTTTGTCTAGTATTACCATAAATCTAACGCAACATCATCATCAATTCTACACTTAATTTATTTGTGCTCATTCTTCACAAGCAAACACTCAGTCTTATACAACATTGTCGATCTTATAGTTTTTCAATAAAATAATTTCAACTTTAGTGGTACATTCGTGTCACATAAACACCTCATCAATTTCAACCATCCAACTTAAATTTGATGGTTTACATCTTCTATTTATTCTTCATTTTGTACAATGGGCCTATGATATTCAAATTTGTGTATCTTGTGTGATGTTATGATCTTCAATTTTCACCTCTAAGTTAGAAATGTTTCTTTTACTAAATTAACATTTCATATACTATATTTAGCTTCTATTCATACAAAAGTCATATATTGTTAAGCCTCGTCTCTAAATATCTAATTTCTCATTTCATTTTTCAGACTCTCGAAGTAGGACTATAATAATAATAATAATAATAATAATAATAATAATAGTAATTTTTTCAAAAAAAAATAAAATAATAATAATAAAATAAAAAACAATAAAAATAAGGTTTAAATATGCCTTTAGTCCCTGCATTTTCATCAGATTTTGGCATTGGTCCCTACACTTTTTTTTGTTTGGAATTGGTCCCTTCACTTTGTAAAAATATTGGTATTGGTGCCACATGACGTGAAATGATTGGGCCACGTGGCACTCCGTTAGTTTTATGTTTTTTTTAACAAAAAGTTAACATAGGGACCAATACCAATATTTTTACAAAATGCAGGGACCAATGCCAAACAAAAAAAGTGCAGAGACGAATGTCAAAATCTGATGAAAGTACAGGGACCAATGACACATTTAACCTAAAAATAATAATAATACGCAACGTTCTAAAAAGATATGAGGATGATATCATATTCATATTACTTAAAAGACCAATTATGTGATGAGGTCATGATTGAAGCATTTATTTATTTTTTTATTTTTATTTTTTTGGTTTCTATTGAAGCATTTATTAATTAGGCCAATAAAGCGCCAAAGCCCAAAGAGGTCTAAATTTAACATGCAGAGATGTATAATATCTCTTATTATTTATTACTATATGAGGTCAAATTTCAAATTGAACTAAAATGAAAACATAGTTAGAAATCAGTACTTAATTAACAAGTAATCAAAAATTAGGAATCACTTAACTCTATCCTCCTCACTCATATACACACCCTCTATATATGCATGTGGATGGATAGCTTAACAATTAATGTTTTATTGTTTACCCAAAAAGCACTTAAATGAGATAATTTGAGTTTCTTCAATTTTAAACCAAATTTGAAATTAGCTCTAAAAATACAATGATGTTAATTTTGTTAGGAGAGAGCTTTGTTGAGCATTTAATCCAGCCGATTAAAAGAATTAGTCTTTACAAATGCGTGAAAAATTAACCGATTTGTATTGTTTAATTAATAAGTTAATTTACTAGAAATAGTTGTATCTTAAAAACCAATCCATTCCAATGCAAAAGCAGCAGCATAGGAATTGCGTAAAACCCACTTGATTGCAGCACCTTCCTCTCAATGTTCTCTCTTTCTCTCTCTCTTAACTTCAATCCTAAGTATGATTAATGATTTAGGTCTCTCTCTCTTTCTCTCTTTAAATGAACACAATTAGTTTGAGTTACTCTCCCTCTTCACCCCACACACAACATAACAATATTTTTCTACCACCACTTTTGAAAACGTTTAAATGACACAAACACTCACTCAGGTAATATTTCACGCTATATAGAGACAGTGACCACTTCATACTTCACACTATTCTTCTTCCTCCAAAACCAACTTAACATTTCTCATACAAATCCAAATGGGTCGTCATTCATGTTGTTTAAAGCAAAAGTTGAGGAAAGGTTTATGGTCCCCTGAAGAAGATGAAAAGCTTTTCAATCATATAACTAGATTTGGTGTTGGTTGCTGGAGTTCTGTTCCTAAACAAGCTGGTAAGTAATTGTTAAAATCATGTTACATTCTTCAAAACTAAGAGTCTAACATGGTTGATGAATTTCTTCAGGACTTCAAAGATGTGGAAAGAGTTGTAGATTGAGATGGATAAACTATTTGAGGCCTGATTTAAAGAGAGGAATGTTCTCACAACAAGAAGAGGATCTTATAATCAGTCTTCATGAAGTCCTTGGAAATAGGTAACATCATATACGAATATATGATTCAACATATATCATTTTGTGCATGTTTGGAATCACCATGAGTTTGACTAAATTATCATAGTCCTGTAATATAGCTTTAACAAAAATTACGAGGACTCCCTGTGATTTTGTCAAATTCACTGTGAATCCAAACATATTTCTTCTGTTACGAAATGAATTTCTTTTTTTGAACATTACAGGTGGGCTCAAATAGCAGCACAATTACCAGGGAGAACAGATAATGAAATTAAAAACTTCTGGAATTCGTGTTTAAAGAAGAAGCTTCTAAAGCAAGGGATTGATCCAACAACACACAAGCCTCTTACAGAAGCATATCTTAAGGAAGAGAACAAAATCACAGAAACAACAGTACCATCTATGCAAATACCATCAATTACATCACATGGTTCAGCATTTCTAATAACTGATTCGAGTTACTATGATGATAATGGCTTAACAGAAGCTTCAAGAGAAATTTTCACCAGCAAGCAAGCATTGGACCCTTTGTTCTGCTATGATTTCCAATCTGGTTATAACTTACCTATGAGTAATTATCACACAACTCTTAAACCATGTGATCAGAGTCAATTCGGACTTAATTCAAGCTATGGTTTCACTTCAATGCCGAGTCTAACAAATTCAGATCACGCGAATGTGTCCGTGACAGAGTTTTCAGACAACAATTCAGCTTCAAAAATCAATTCATTCTTCATGAATGATCAAGTGAAAGAAAGCAATTCAAGCAATAGCTCAAATATGAGTACTATTTATCCATCACAAATGAGAAGTACTATGATGGAAAATAACAATGCAGGGTTTTGTTGGGATGGATCAGAGAAAAATATAGACCCTTTGTTTCAGTTCCAAGTAAATGCTATAAAATCTGAAGATTATGGAACTAGTTCATGGGAAGAAGGACAACTTCAAACTCACAATTCAATAGAAGATTTCAATAGCTATCCATTAACATCACTTTCAGAAGATTTAACAGAAGCAAATTTTGATGTCTTCCATCATATATGAATTGTAAATTCTTTCTTTATTTTTTTTTCTTCATATTTTTTACCTATATATTTCTATTGTTCAAAGTAGAAAATATAGAAAGGTGTTGATAGTACATATGATTAAGATTGAGATTGAGATTTGATACCCCCTCCCCCGGATTTTTATTTTTTTTTCCTTACCATTGATTGATGTATCTGTTTTCATAAGCCAAAGTTTGAATAACGGTATATTCTTTAAGATTAATGATTGTAGCTAATTTTGTTTTGTGGCTGTAATATTTTATATTGTCCAACACTACAACTACTGAATTATTATATTAGTATTACATATTTTATATTTATCACCCTTTTTCTCTTTGGTCAAAGACTCAAATATGATCAAAAAGACAAAAACCCATACATTGCATCATATACTTACAAATTCAATTTCATTTTCTTCGATGCTTAGTTATATTATATTATATCATACACGCTCGTGTGTTTCTGAGTACACATTCATGTATATATGTCTGGCAGATATTTTTGATTAAGAAGATTATATTATCTCCTGTCATATCGTATAATAAGGGATACTGTTTTTTGCTGGCATAATATGATTCAGTTGCTGCAGCACCATCCATGTATAGGTGACTGAATCCCTCCAACATGCTGAAATTGGCTGAACAAAATCTGCATTATTGGAGAGAGAGATCATATGAATGTAATATTGATGATTAAAGTCTGAACAAACATTTATGGTTTAGAACAAATATGCAAATTTATACCTGCTTTAAAATAAGTTTTAATTTGTGATTATATATTATATTTATATGTATTAATGTATGTATATAATATCTTGGCTTTTTCTGGGGTTCTGATGGTTTTTGGAAGTTATGGATGGTGTCAAAGTTAAACAATGAGGACGTAAATGTACAAATTATAGCAGCTTATCTGTTCCTTCTGCTGCTTATATAATGCATGTCCCTTCTATTTACTTTTGCAAAAGGTGACCAATTAAAGCAAATGAGAGAAGAGACAACCCACACAAGTTGGTACCCCATTCATTAGTGACTAGAGAGTAAATCACCTATACTTGAAATTTTAGGTGGTTAATTATTTAGTCCCTAAAATTTAATAAAATTTTATCTAAAATTAAAAATCATCAATCATATTAGTCGCTTTAAAAATGTCTCAAACAATTTGATTGAAAAATTTATATTTTATAACTTATTTTAATTTAGTGCACCATCCAAATTGATTAGAGACAATATGATGATTAAATTGGTAATCTAATATTTCAATCAACATAAGTTATTTGTAGGATCTAGATTCACAGTCATAGAATAAGCACACGTTTACACAAAGTAAACAATTTCTATCGTTAATGTGATATCAAATAACTCATATTTCACTATAACAAAATTAATTTTAAATGATCTTAGATGTCAATACGTGATCAGATAGTTAAGATTGAAAAAAGCATGGCGAATCTACACATCAAATCCATTTCTCCATTAATAAGTGTGGGATTCAAGTCTGAGTAGTACGTTAATCCCACTTATAAGAAATGAACGAAATATTAGATACATATACAAAATAAATGACTCATATACTTAATACTTTAAGAATTTATTCGGTAAATTCTCCAAACTCACCAAAAATGAGTCATAAATCATCATAAAGCTGCTCTAAATTTCCACGCAAAACCAATCCAAAAAAGTCAATCTGTCATGTAGATTTGGAAAATCATGAAGATCCAAATTATGATCTCACATGAGAAACCATAGATGATGTTAATTGTTCAATTTTACTTAAGACCAGAGTGCATGTGTTTTTGAGCCAATATTGACTTAACTAGAATACAAAAAAGTGAGGTAACTCCGACCCAAACGCATCACTCAAATGGCCCTACCCTAGTTTGGAACTTTTTCTATTATACCAAAATAAGACGGTGAAAGTCATCACTACTTGAATTAGAACAGCTGTGTATTTTTAGGCATAACCATATCATAAAAGAAAAATGGACAGTACATGACCTTATCGTCATAAATTAATTAATTAACTTGAAGTGTTTAAGCTAAGTAGATGGAGCTTATATATCATGTATGGCTTCTTGGGAAACAATTAATCTAAAGCTTTAAATAATAAGAGACATTGACAATAAGAAAAGATGATGATAAATTTAAAGCCACAATTAACATGTACAAAAATTATACGCAATTTATGAAAGCTCCTGCCGCCAAGCTTTGGTAATTATCAGATTAAGGAGGCAGTAATACGTGTCTGTGGTCAAAGTCATTAAGGTCATAATCTTGAGCGAAATCAGAGGTAATTATTAGAACATTGCCGTGAAAAGCAGGCTCAATGTTCTGAGTAAATTATACACTTTACTACAAGTCTACAACCTTTAATAAAGTGTGTTTTTGACTAATATGAAAGCGTTTTTTTTTTTTTACAAGAATATGAATGAGTTTGCTAAACCTTTTAGTTCTCTTATGTCGTGATGATTGGTGAAATGAAAATGGTAATTTAATTTTGACGTAATGTGATGTAATTTTGTCTATAAATCGAGTGGTAAATATCGCATGAAACTCATACATATAAATAAGAGGTCCTCATATAATTTAATGGATCTTGCTAACCCGTGTTTACAGGACTCCCTCCGGTCCTTATTATAAGAAAAAAATTGATTTTTTAGGTTCATAGAATAATTAATGTATCTTATTGTAAATGTAGACTAGATACGTCACTTACACAACGAACTAAAAAAATCAATTGTTTCTTATAATAAGGACCGGAGGGAGTATTAGTTAAGAAATTCATAAATAAAATTTTTGTCTTAAAAATATAAAGTGTTAAGTTTGATTAAATAATGATTATATTATTTTGTTATGAAAATTTATTTGTTTTCGATGCTTAATCAATGTCTCTGTTCCGGGCACTATTTAGTATTCTCCTTATTTAATATAGGATTTTATTTTGTCTGGCCTGAGTATCGCATGTGTTTTTCTCGATTTGTGGGTTAAGTTTTTTTTTTTTTTTGTACTTTTTCCATTCTATCTAATAAAGTTTGATGAAAAGAGAAATAGATTTCATTCGAACCCTCGAGTATTATGAATATTCAGTCTAACAATTTCGGCATTTGTCGGTGTAAGAAGGAAATGAAGACTATTAATTTTTTAATTACATTCTTAATCAAGATCAAATATTTTAAATGATATTTTAATTAAGAATGTTTTCCGGCTAAATATAATTAAATTGTCTATGTGAACTAAACTCGATTCATAGGAACATTGCATTATATATGCAGGGGTTGGATTTCTAACCTTAAACCCCATTTGCATTGCCTTGTTCATAGCCCTACTCAAAATACATATGCCGACGGATGTTCCAGCTATAGCTAAAGAGATCTAGCACCATTTGAATTCGTCACAAAGGTGAAAAAGTGTATCTAAGGAAAACAACATACTAAGTATTGTTTGTAGCCTTTTCTGGGTCAACTAAAGGGGCACCCGACAAATGATATCTAGGTGCTTTTACTGAACAATGGCCTCTGAACAAATTCTTAACTATATGTGATAAAGGGACACCGAAAAGATGCTGTCCCCATGCATGAAAGGAACTATGTAACAACATGGTGTTAATAATATATATGTATAACATTTTTTCTAATAAATTTTTACGTAACTATGTAAACAAGAAATGCTGTAATGTATATATAATCCATTTTTTTATTATTAATTTAATATGAGTTACACTTGTTGTTGAGGTCGTGGAATATTTATGTTATGTCAAAGCTAAACTTAATTTGCATAATAATTACATTAGGTTGAAATGATGGCCAACAATTGATGTATTTCTTTTGTGATTGGCGCCAAAATAAATGGTGTTGGGTTAAAATCAAATGCATAAGTGAAGCGTTGAACTTAACTCGTATGCTTCTAGAGGAAATGGGCCATGGTCATGAGAATGTAAAACAATGTCTAAGTCACATAATATAACTGCAAGAATGATGAATTTGATGCGAGAATACCTTATCCTTAAGAATATAATTACAGTCGCTATAGTAATCAAAATCGATGAATAATAATTGTAGTAATGTTATGATAAAGTAAGCATGATTAATTAATTGCAAAAATATCTAAGAGTGATTATGTTTGACATTTTGCAACTCTTTTTTAACTTGGTAAAATTGAAAAATAGTGGAAACTTGAGAAGAAGAAAAAAAAAGTACTTTCACTTAGGGTTGTCAATATGGATGAATTGGATGCATTATCTACGATAGTCATGAAAATATTGATCCTTCCTTAAAAAAAAACTGAAATTATTGATCCTTAGCAAGATATCCCTATTGTAGCTAATTCAAATGTTGCAACCAAGTCTAAGAATTCCTTGGCAACATTATATTGAAAAGGAATTTGATAAATTACTAACCATCTAAAAAAATTAATCAGATGAATTGGAACTAATTTTTAAATTATTATTGTTAGATGAATTGAATAGATTTAACTTTAGATGAATTGCATATATGTGAAGAGATGAATATATTTACCACCCTACTTTTAAACTCTAGTATTTTTTATTTTTTTTAAAGAACTCTAGTGTTTCTTTTGTTGTTTTTATAATTCGGTTGTATGGTTTAACAAGCGATTATGACATAAACATCGTAAAAGAAACATGCTGCTTTTCTCTATTTACTAATTTTTTATTTTGGGGCTATTATTGAGAAAGCGAATAAAACTTAAAAGTACATAAAGCATTTCTTAATTTGAACGTCTTAATAATAGCTACACCAAAGATAACATCCATAGAAAATGTGTTTTTCACTAATTGTGCTTTCCTCAAAAACTATCAAACCCCGAAACTTCTAACTGCGTATTCAATGGTGCATATACGGGTGTTAAGGTGTGGCCTTCTAGTTTCATCACAATTCTTAATGAATTATTACTCGGTTTAACAAGGTAAGTAAAAGCTGAATTTTGAAATTCCTTCTCACTCAAGTTACCCACGCATGTCACAAGCAATAAACCAATAACAAGGATATTAAAGTTGTATTGGAGATTCACATTCCCAATCTTCACATATACTTGTGGAGAATCATTTTTGAAGATGAGGTTGTATGCTAAGAACATTCTTTTTTCAATATCCTCTGTAATACTCGTTCATTTATGGAGTGAAATATATGAGTCTCAACATTTTATATGGACCAATTTTTAAAGTGTATGACTCACATTGATTTCACAAAAGAAAAAATGTGTATGAAAGAGTGTTTAAAAGAGAATGTTTCTAATACTTCTCTCATTTAAATTATATTTTTTGAGAATGAAATTCGAGTTCGATGATATTATTTTTTTTAAAATAGTGAAGGTGGATATTGAAAATGAATGGAAATACCACATTGCCAAGTCATAATGATTATCTAACCCATCTAATAGCCATCTTATTTGTTTGAATAGAGGACAAAATACCAGTTTCATTGCCTAAGTAAGAATGGAAATTTCCCTTTTACATGAAAGTCCATCCATTGTAGTGGTCATAAACTCATAATTTGATAGTGTTTGATACGTAATTGAGAAACTAAAAACTTAAGTCACGTGCTTGTGATTAACACTTGAAAACATGACTTCTATTGCAATTCGTAACACTCAAGAAACGTTTTGGACACTGTTCTTAAAACCAATGACAATGTCTTCACAACAACAAACTGATCATATTAAACTCAATACAGCTAATGGGAATTCAGGGTGCTCTAGCCTATTATCTTCAAACCATCAGAAGTCTTCACTCTAATAACCACACCAATTGCTCTAATTTATTTAAAATATGTATGAAATAGTATTTTAATTAAGCAAAAAGTCTCTAATCTTAGACATGACAACAAAACTCGTATTTGTGGGTATTTATCCGAACCAACCCAATTTGACGGGTTTTCTCCGCTTTGACTGAGTTTGGGTATGCATTTCGATTTTTTTCGATTTCAAAACACGGGTATGGGACGAGCAATATGAATATAGACATCCACCCCGAACTCATATCGAAACTCGTCCCGAATGTTGAAAATCAATTTATTACCCCTTTTATATAGATAAATAGAAAACTCTAAACCTAAATCATTTCACTCACACGGTCAAAGTCTCAGTCTCATGTAACATTCACTTCTCAAAGTTCTCTCTCTTCTCCTTTCATATCTCACATCCTCGATCTCTCTCTTCTCCATCACCATAGTCATTGACCGCTGTCATCTTTTTGCTCGATAGTGTAATACAACAATGTGCCCAAGGCTGAAAAATACTTCTTTAATTATTAAAAAAGTTATGCACTGTGAGGATGGGGATGAGACGCG
Source organism: Medicago truncatula (assembly GCF_003473485.1). Lineage (NCBI taxonomy): Eukaryota > Viridiplantae > Streptophyta > Magnoliopsida > Fabales > Fabaceae > Medicago > Medicago truncatula. Next base: position 51,523,248 of record NC_053045.1, on the reverse strand, counting down.
GATACTCGAACCTATCGGGGACGGGGATGAGATTCGATTTTTCATCCTCATTAGATATGGGTTGGGTAACGAGTAGATATATGAGAGTATGATATGCAGACGAGGAAGGTAAAACGCATCTCCACCCCGCCATATTGCCATGCCTAATCTCTATAAATAAATATCATGAATTTCGTTTTTAGTCTTATAAAAAAACCATATCTTTTAGTCTTGTAACATTTTTCTTTAGCATTTTTAGAGACAAAAATTTTTGACGATCTTTTTTTACTATAACTAAAAATGTAGATGGAAATTTTTACGGGTATTAAAAATGAAGACGGAAAATTTTATAGAAACTAAAAATTGCGATTTTTTATAGGGAGTAAAAGTTAAATTCTGAATATTTATAAATCATTTACTTTTTTTTTGACAAGTATAAATCATTTACTTAATTAACCCAAAAATAGTAATAATATAATATACAAAAAAATAATAATGTTTTGCGTCAAAACAATAATAATATCCCTCTCAAAAAAAAAAATTACAACTTAGGCCTTAAATATATTTAAAGAAATTGTGTTTCTAAAATAAAATTCAAAAAACGTTTCAAGATAGCCCTTACCGTTGTTGGTAAAATACTACACTCAAAATGCATTCCTTATGTTTATTTATATCGTTAATACCTCAAATATCTCTCGTAATCAATTTGGATGAAGTTTGAAAATATCCTTGTGAAAATAAAAACAGGGATATTTTCAGAAAGATAAGCCCGGCGCATCCCCAATAATAAGGAATCAACTTGTTAACAATTGAAAGGTTGTTACACACAAGAAGAATAATATCACCCCAGGGACCATTGTGCTTATTTCAAGAACAATTGGTGTCCATCGTATGGCCTTGGTAAAACTAGGCCTCACTCACTCGAAACCAAGAACCCTTAGCCGAACCACAAAACAATGGTTAAGGACACAAAAAAACAATGGTGTTCTCATTGTGCTTATTTCAAGTACAATGAGGTATTACAATTTTCTTTTAAGTCCATAACAGTTTCCCTTTTATCATTTGTAACGTGGGATAAATGCGTGAGGAGAGTTGGGACAATTGTAATTTGGCCCATCTAATTAACCGACTAATACCGAAATACTAATCATCTATGAGACCTTGCCCCCTAAAAAATAGCTAATATATTAAATATACTGTTTGCAATTATTTTAGAGTATTTTTTCCATAAACTACCACTTCTAACTTCAAAAAAAGAACAAAATAAGTAGACAATAAAATTATCCAATTTTAAATCAAAGAACACTTCAAAAAAGATGAACAAACAATGGGGATCTGTAGAAACATATAAGAGTATAATTTTGCTTTAAAAGGAATACAAATATACATTGATCACCTTTGGATTACCATTTATCAGTCAGTCCATATCAAAAAAACAGTCGATGTTCAATCATTTTGTAATTGCAATACACCCTTGCTTACTTTTCCATTTGAAACACTAATTACAAGGACCATTGTTTTGATTAACTAAATCAGTGAGACTTCTTATAGCCCCAATCCCAAAGGATGTCTGTGCAATTGAACACCCGACTGATAAAGCGATAGGTGGTGTATAGCGTTTGCAAACAGTTCCTTCAAATCAGGATTTTGAGCTAGAACCGGACGAGCAAGTTTCTCTATAGTACTCAATACACGTTCTTGCTCAAGAACCTTACTATTGCCAACATTTAAGGCAAGATAACAAAGTAATTTTAGGCCATACACTTGATGACCATCCTTTATCTTCAGCAGACTCATTAGCTTAGGAATTCCATCAAGCTCAAGTATTGCCTTAGAATGGTCGACACGGTTATAATTGTCGGTGCACACAAATTTTATCAAGGCAACAATAACTTCACTAGCCACATTTATATCCTTGTTTCCAAGGTGTGCAACTAAAGGACCAAGAACATGAGGAACCTTACCAGGAAAGTTTCTGGCCAATGACCCAATTGACTTAATAGCAGGAATCAGCAATGTTGAATCGCGCTCTTCTCGAACCACCTTAAAAAGCTGATCCAAAACAGCCTTTGCAACCGGTGCTGTAGGCTTGAAAGCACCTCTTCTAAGATCAGCATTGGACTCTGCCACAGCCGTAATTTCCATAACAGCCATGAGACAATTGAGCCTCAATTCTCCACTCTCAGATTCAATCATCTTAGCCAGACAAATCAAGCCTTTAGTTTCAGTAATCCTCTTACAAGCTAAAAGACACCCTTTGGAGAGTTTCCAAAGAGCCTTAGCACAACTGACTTTAACATCATTCCTCAACTCAGGGCTCTGATCAGCTTCTCTTCCTCTGCAGTTGCTTCCATCAGAATCAACCTCAGACAAATTTTGAACCACCGAATGAAGTCCACTTCGAGCAGCGATAGGTTTGTTAAGAACAGTATCCAAAGACATAAACAACACAAGTGGTTTGGTCACATTAGCCCTTATAAACTCCTCACGAGCAAGAGGCTCTTGATCAGCCATAGCAGATACCAAATTAGCAACCGAAACACGGACTCTGAATACTGCATCCGATAGAACCTGAACAATAACAGGAACCGCGAGGTTGCTGAGAAGGAATTGAACGAACCTTTGTTGATCATGATCACCAGAAATAATGCTGGTGAGAGCATTAGCAGCTGCAACTTGAGAATCAGGGAAAGCAGAATCCTTAAGAACCTTCAGTAGAGGCAAAACACCACCTTCTTCCACAATGATGAACTTGTTCCGATCATTATCTTTAGCAAGAGAACCCAATTCATTAGCGGCTTCAACACGATCCTTAGGGTTACCAAGCTGAAGGGTATAAATTGAAGTCCACACCCAAGCCAAGATTGGATCATTACTTGCAATTGGAGATATCGAAAGATTAGTCCCTTTAGACTCAAATATGCTCAACAACCACATCATATCACCGTTAGAAGATTCTAGAAGATTCCAAACTTTTCGAAAATCACCAGTACTACTCATGGTTAACACATTCCTCAGGACATTGACACCTTGACTTTTGCACCTCCGCACAAGTGCAAGCGTTTTTTCTAGATTCTTTGATAATTCTCTCACCATGCGTCGGATTGGTCTATCGTTTAACGATTGATGGCTCCCTGTCACCACTCGCACAACACCTCGAAGATTTTTGCAGAGTATCTCCACCTTCTTTGCTAGTTCGCGACATTCAACTTTTGATGATTTTGCTTCTTCTGCTAATTTTATCACTTGCTCTCCCATTAAAATCGGTATCAACAGCTCTTCTTCAAGGCTCTTTTCCTCTTCCAGTTTAGGGCTAGGGTTAGGACTTTTCATCATTCAACACTAGCTAACCACTTTACTTTCTTTCTTATACTTCAAAAACTGAAGCTGGGAAACTGAAAACTGATACTGCAGAGATATATATGAATTAAATTTTATTGTTTAAAAGATAAAAAACATGAAATTAAGAAAGAAGATGATGGTATTAGTGTATTACCTCGTACTATTGTGTATGAACTTGAAGATGATCTTGGTGATTGTTTGTCACTCTTTCCTTTGCCTTTGTAGACGATTCTTCTGCTCCAAGAATAGTAAGTCACGGATGTTAATAAATAATATATCTTCAACTAACATACATATATTTGTCAAAAGCAAAGTGTGGAAACTTCTTAATTAAATTAACTTTAGTACAACTTTTTATCAAAGTATGTTTATTTATTTCATTTGAAATTTTACAGGAAATTACTAGAGAATTAGAACGAAACTAGTAAGAAATTAAAGAGTAAGATGTAATGAAACTCTTTTATCATATCATAGAAGACCTCTTAGTCAATGCACACGGGTTGTTGTTGAAAGGTACTTGAATCCGCGTAGGTTAAATTAGTTTTAGAAACGATGAATATTATTAGTACTGCTACAAGGAAATTTCGTGTCCAACCAATGTCTACGAAAACGTATGGTACCCGTTATTGGTAGTTTAGTTTTCATTCAATGATATGTACTACATATATATCCACAACTCTATAATACACCTCAGATTTGTGAAATTTATGTGTGAGCTCTACCACCCACGTAAGAGAACTGGTTTCTAAAACAAACAAAATCACATGAGAAACATTTGTTCGTACTAAACAAAACAAAACAAAACGAAGGACGTGGCATAAACATTGCAAGTTTAATCATGAACTAGCCTCCATTGCCAGCAAGTTGTCTTACGTAATAATAATTTATTCCCTTTTATACGGTTGTCCCATCTTAGTTGTTCAAATATCTCTTTGAAAAAACATCTTACCACTAATCTGATTCCAAACATATCCTTAAATTCTGAATGAATATGGAATAGAACAGGAGCCAAACATAAAGGTGTTTCGGATATTGTCATTTTGCTTAAACTCATTTTGTTTCACAAGTAAAAGAAATCATATTGATTAACATTTGTCACAATTTTCTGTAAAAAAAATGCATTTCCTCACACTCAGGTAGATGTAATTGCATATGTTAAATTAGTTTTCTTGGGGATGGCTTTGTGAGTGGTACTAGTAGAAATGTCAGCTTGCAATTTGTGGATTGATGTGTTCGACTCATAGGGTGCTTAAGAGAAATTATAATGTATATTTGACGGGTTAGAGTTACCCTTGTACTCCTGAAATCGAGAAAAAGAGCAAGTCTACAAACGAAATGGAGAGTTAATCCTAGGCTTAACTCCTTTAAAATGTAATTAGCCAAAATAAGAACTTACCTCCATATACTTGATTGAATAATATACCAACTACAACTTTCGATGTCGCAGGGAATGACTCCTGGCTGTCAGTTAAATATCTGATTAAATGGTGGGCATAGTAAATAGTAAATAACAAACAATTCAAAAATTAGCAGGCCTTGTAGGTCACTCCAACTAATTACATGCATCAATCATTTACAGCACATTCCTCGTTGACTTCAGTCACTAGAAGATTGGTTCTTTTTTTTCTTCCTATAACCTAACAACTAATGTGTTGTTTCAAATGTAATGCTGGCAAATACATGTAGTGTCTAGTTAAAAAGTATGTATCTGGTGACTACTTCCAAATAAACAAAGCTTAAGAAATTGACTAACTTAGCACCAACTACCTAGACTGCCATGGCCTCTTCCCGCCTACAGGAATGGCATTGGATCCTGATGTTGAACCCCGATTGCCATAGCCTCCTCGTCCTCTTGAGCGAAAGCCTCCCCTTGATGCTACAAAAGGATAAGAACTACTTACACATAATCCAAAAAGAAAATACTCACGTTTAAATGTAAAAACTAACTAGAATTACCATGTTGACCAAAACCACCAGACCGAGTCAATGCAGACAATGCAGGACTAACAATCTGACCAGCATCTTGTAAGATCTTAATCAAATCCCTAGCATACTTCGCATTAGCACTGGTAAAAAAACTATATGCAGTTCCTTTAGCTCCTGCACGGCCAGTTCGACCAATTCTATGGACATAATCTTCGAGGCTTGAAGGAAAATCATAATTGACCACACATTTTATGTCCTTCACATCTGCAAGAAACAAGTAAAACATCATAAGGAATTGTGTGCAAGGTTTGAGGAGGAACTGCAAACATCCTTATCCCTGCCCCGTAAGATTCTAGAGATCAAACTCAAGTCAACACATTCATCTCATCAATGTGCCCACCTGAACCTTTAAGGGATAAGGAGAAGCTTCACCATCACTGTCATCTACCGTATCCAATTATCAACAAAGTATGTATGAGTCAACCGGACCGCAAAATAACCAGCTCCATAACTGTGGATGGGGATCGATCAATTTGACTATTTTTAAAAAAACTGCCAACAGTGATATGACTAGGATGACATGACTTCAGGCAACAATGGCAAATTATTGATAAACTCACCTTGTTTTGTCAATCAAGTAAATCGCCACACATTAACCTGCCCTGTGAAATACAGGATCATACATGGGATACTACGTCAGAAAGAAGAGATCAATATCCCAGCCATATCAAAGGAACTCTGCCCTAGAGCCTAGGCATCCATATAACTTGACATCTTTAAGAGGATAGTTCCCAAATTAACTCCATCAAGCAGTCTACTGACAGCAGTGAAACAATTTCATCTCATCAATCCCCTGGTCAAGTTACAGGCACTTCCAACAAACTCAAAATATGACCCCCACCCACGCACATTCAAACCACAAATTGTTGTCAAGGGGAACTGGAAAGCAGCCGGCCAACTCGCCTATTGTTAAGTTCTAGAATTATATCAAAAATCCTAAGATTCTAAACACAGTGATCCTACCAAGACCCCGTGCAGCAACATCAGTGGCAGTCATTATTGGACTTCTGCCACTCTTAAATTCGGCCAAAACCCAATCCCTTTCAGCCTGGTTCTTATCACCATGGATGGATAATGCTGGCCATCCATCCATTCTCAATTGTCTAGTAACTTGGTCACATCCCTTTTTTGTTTCTGTAAATATTAGAATTCGGCTCCCATCCATCACTTCTTTCAGCAGCTTGATCAGTCTGTATTAGTAACATCAAGGTTTTAATTTGGCAAGCAAAAACATCACTATTGTTCACTATTTATCATCTGTGACTGTGAGGATACAAACCTGTTATATTTCTCCATGTCGGTGACAACTTCAACAACTTGATTTATAGATTGATTCGCTTTCAGATATGGTGACCCAATAACTACCTGTAAGATCATGATATCCCACAAGGAAACGCACAAATCAATAATCACCAAAATGAGGTTTTAATTAAGCCAATTCATAGCGCAACAACTTAGAAATATAACTATGCATAAATGAAAGTATACATATGAATTGGGAATGCAATTCAAGTAACCTTATATGGGTTGTGCAGAAACTGCCTTGCCAGAGATTCAACCTCCTTTGGCCATGTTGCACTCCAGTATAATGTCTGCCTATCTGGTCGAATCTGTTATTTCAAAACACCACCAAATGTAACTGATTAATTGTACCTCCAAAGCAAACAGATTCAATATGCTACAACAGTATCAGCATTTCAAGATACTCTAAAGCCAAATTTGATTTAAATGAAAAAGATAGTAATAAATACAAAATTAAAAAGTAAATGCATTACTTTAATTGCATAACCTAGCTTAAGTTGTCGATTTTCACCTGGTGGGATAAGTTATAACATATACCCTTTATGGGAGTAGTGTAAAGTTCCATTTGCCATCTTAGGGAGCCAACTTGATATTAACTCCCCAGTTATAACAATATACACTTTTAATAGCGTCCTAATAGGATAATTTCTACCTGTGTAGTCATTAGCAGAGATAGCATAGCGTCCGGGCCCTAAACGCTAAAGCGGTATGGCCCCTATGTCAAAGTCTAGGAAACAATACAAGTACAAGCACTACGCATATTAAAACTAAAACATAGAAAAACGCACAAAATTAAAACACATATTCGTTACTAATCAACAAAGTTCATTGCTTGCTCCTAATATTTCAAACATAATATAATTCAAGTAGCAAATAAGTTCTTCGAAACTTTCTGCTGCAATAACCTCAACTGAAGTAATTAGATGAGTTTTAAAAATAATCATAATGAAAGAAATTCCTTAGAGGAAGGTAGAGCAGAGCATCTCCACCTCTGAATTGAAAGAAAGGGCAAATGTAATGCCAGGAAAATACTTCAGAACAGGGAAATCCTGCAGACTCTTATCAATGAACTTTTTAGCCAATGTTGCTTTTACTTTGCTAAATTTTTCAATGTTTTCCCTCTTTCCTGCACATTTTATTATTTTCTAGATTCTTGTCACTACAAACCATAATCTAGAGGAAACATGACAAAGCAATCAGATTCTAGGTTTTGTCTCAATTGCTTACTAATTGCAGGTTAGTCACAAACAGTGCTTACCTGGTTTACAATCTTCCGAATCTGAGGTTCAAAACCCATGTCCAACATTCGATCAGCTTCATCCAAGACAAGGTACGTCACTCTCTGCAGGTTTGTGTGCTGAGCTTCCAACATATCTATTAGACGACCAGGTGTAGCAATAACAATCTCAACACCTGCCAAGCACCAACCGTTAATCATCATGTTCATGTTATACCACAATATTGATCAATATTGAACAGGCCCTTCATTTATGTAAAGGCAAAACAAGTACCCATTCTAAGGTCACGAATTTGAGGGCCCTTTGGAGCACCACCATATATGCATGTACATCTAATATTTGATCGTGACCCAAATTTCATAGCTTCTTGTTGAATTTGAACAGCTAACTCTCTAGTTGGTGCTAAAACCAGGACAACAGGACCTTCCCCTTGTACTGAAAAAACAGCAAACACATTTGCTAAGCCACTGATAAAATGGAAACCTTTATGGTCAAAAAATTAAACAGGGATTCAAATATATACCTAATCGAGGTTGTGCACTGACATGAACTATAGCAGGAAGTAGATACGACAAAGTTTTACCCGAGCCAGTCTCAGCAATGCCAATTAAATCTCTACCCGTAAGAGCCATGGGCCAACCCTGAGCCTGAATTGGAGTAGGCTCAACAAAACCCAACTTGGCAATAACGTCAAGGCAGTAATCTAACAGCACAATATAACACATAATCAAACAAACGACACACGAAAGGTAATAATCAATGAATAAATACAAACATTAGGAGCATAATGAATGAACAAACAAAATACCAGGAAAATTCGCCTCATGAAAAGCGCGAATTGGTTTTGGCACATCATGCCCTTCAACTGTAATATCTCTACTAGCACGGTACTGCATGACTTGCTGATCAGACATGGCTTGTATCATAGGACTTTCAACATAGAAATTTTTCTGAAAAGGAACCAAATTTCTAAAATCTTGCTTTGGAAGTGTAATGTTGTTCAAATCATCCTTAGAAGATCCATGTCTACCTCCAAATCCACCACCTCTTCCTCCACTCCCTCCTCTACCACCACCACCTCCACGACCTCTCCCACCACTAAAACCTTGAGCTCCACCCCTACCACCGCCTCTCCCACCACGCCCCGAATCATACTTTCTATCACTTGCGTGACCGTTGCCGAATCTAGGGCCAAAACCACCACCGCCGCCGCGACCTATGCTAAATCCACCTCCTCCAGGAGGTGGTAAAAAGTGAGGAATCGGGGTAACCGGAGCGGATCCAAAACCAGTCGGTGCATGAGATGCATATGGAGCAGCACCGTACGGAGCAGGGCCGCCGCGGCCGAAATTCTGCGGCGGCATAGGTCCAACGAGATCACTAAAACAATAAAAAAAAATAAAAAACGCGTTTGTTTCATTCCAATTATTCTAACAAATGATAAAAAAAGAAGATTAAGAAAGCGAAGGTACCTGCGACGGCCGCGAAAAGAAGTGGAATCGGAGTACCTATTGTCGTAGGGGTTCATGATTTGAGATTGATTCTAGGGTTTACGAAAAAACGCGATTTGAAGTGTGAGGAATAGGTTTGAAAGATAAGAATCTCGTTAGATTTTGGTTCTTCTAGACAAACACTCACGCCTTTGGCTTTGAGAGGGTAGAGTTGGTTCTTCCCTGTAGTCTTTGAATGAATCTGAGTATGTCTCACGCGCCAATTTTATAAGGCTGTGTTTGGCAATGCAAAACCGCCTTTTATCTTTAGAGTGTACTATTGTTTTCTTTTTAGGGCAAATACATTTTGCACTATTTTAATTTAGATTTAGACATTGATATGTCCCATAAGGAATGGATAAAAGCAAGGATGGTGTGCGGTGTTCTAGCATGGTGGGAGAACCATCTTCAAGCAGAGCAAAAGATGTTTGCAGGCACGTAAGCATTCCAATGTTCAAATCAGTGTAGAAAATGAGGTTGTATGCGTAAGAGTGTGTGGGAAATGAATTGTATCTTGAGGGTGACGCAAAGTCATCCTTATATAAGAGAATGAGACGTTTAACGGCTTCCGTGAAATGTGGCGCCTCATCATGGATGTTGAAGGCCACGTTTGCGGTGTAGGATGCGTTATGGAGTGCTTCCGTGCGGTGATACGCATCGGAACTAGCATGCTCACTCAGGTTGTAATGTCTTATTTCGAGGGTTTTGGGTCCACATGTCTTCGTAGTATTGACGCCCTAGCCAATCCATAATAGATATGTTTGTGATGTTTTAGTGTATGCTTGATTTTACGTTAACAATAAGTGGTTCAATTATGGATAAAAGTGACTTAAAATGATTTATGTTTGGATGTATTTATTTATGTATAAGTGAATTTAACAATAATCTTAAGGCTAAAATCACATGTTTTTGGAAGTATACTTTTGAATGACATAATTTCTCTATAAGTATATTTGCAACGACACAAAGTTTGTGTTTGCCGAGATATGTGCCTCTAAAGTCATGTTGAAGGGTGACTAAAGTTTCTCCTTTTAAAGTGAATCCAACCCATCAAAATTTGGATTCGACTAGGCCGAGTTTCAGATTTAAAAGATAATTTGACATTTCATATTGATTGAAGAAGCTTAGGAGACTATTACCCATTGCAACACCTTCTTCAATTATCAATCACTTTCAAACGATGGTAAAAATTAGACAATCTCAATATCAAACATAGTTGAATTACACCTCAAAATTAAAAAAATAAATTGTAATTGGATTTAAAAAAAAACTACAGAGATTGTATGTATTCTCGTTGTTATCATATTGTAAGTGTTCCAAAGAGATTGATTGAAAGGATATATTTTAGTTGGTTGTGCTTGGTTTGTTTATGTGAACAATCTATATGCATTGTCTCTTATGCGGATGTAGACTTTTCTTTTGGAGACCATGAATGGAGAATGTCCTAATTCAAAGTATCAAGCTTTTTTTGTCAAAGGAAAACAAACAATAACAACAACAAAACAAAAACCGACAAAAAGTATGCAACAAATCATAAAGTTGTTCAACTCTCACAACATTAGCTAAATAAGAGAGGAACAAAGGTGAGAAGGAAAAAAGGCCAAATATGGAGGGAGTCTTTGCTCAATGGAGGTTCCATATTTAGTTAATCAGTCACACAAGTGTTACCTTCATGCAAAATAAAAACGGAAGTAAACCACTCAATTAGTTCATAACTTTGTTCGACACCTTCAAATAATTCTTTAAAATTATGAGTATTTAAAACCGTCATCAACTCTGTAAAGTTGGTCCTTATATTTAACCATCTAATATCAATTAAGTTCTTATATTTTAACAAATCACTCCTTTCAATCCTACAAATAAGATAAAGTTGGATCAACAAAATTGATGTATTTGGTCCAAATTTTAAACGAAATACATCAATTTGATCCCTAAGTTTATCCATTTACTATCAAATTAATACTCAAAATATTTGTTTAACGATTAATATGAGTAAAATTTGGCAGAGTCAGTGACCTTTTTGAAATATTAACAAAGTCAAAACTTATTTAAGAACACTATGTAAAGTCAAAGACTAATTTAATGATTTACTCGTAGTAAATGAAGTCATATATCTCATGGATGAGCTTAAAGCATCCTAATGTGATCAACCAAATCAACATAAGGATGAGTAGAGAAACTTTCCTGAAAAAGCAATCGGAGAGTCCAAGTCTCTAATAACATGTCTATACCCATGATTTCAAACCAGATTGAGACCTTGGACGATGGCTAGTAATTAGACATTAATGTCAGCTGTGTTTTACAAAACTCAGAAAAGAAAAAAAAACAAAGATCCACTCACCATCATTGTCTCTAAGATGTTTCTATTGTTTGTTGCATTTTCTTATGAATGAAGTTGCCTTATCGTTAAAATAAGGCTTAAATATTGTAAATAGAGCTCAGTTGAATTTTAGTCTCTGTATTTACTAATTTTCCCAAACCATCCATGCAATTATTAATTACTTGAAATTTGGTCCTAATTACTTATAATTGTAGATGTGGCATGTTATTATTGATTTGGCAATGAGGTGGCATCATATAGGAACTAAAATTCAACTGAGCCCTATTTGCAAGACTATAGAGATATTTAAGTCTTAAAATAAATTACTAGTTGCTTACAATTATTCTAATTATAATTAAAATTAAATAAAGCTATACAATATCACAGAATTAATAATATAATAACATTATCCAGCTAGCATGTCTTGAATCTTGATCAAACAGAATTTTCCCCTTTAACATGACATTTTATTCCAAAAAAAATAAATAGTCTTCTACAATCTTAATATCCTAAGTTTACATATGATATTGTGGTTTGCAAGCTATATCTACTTCCACATAACTGAAAGTTAATTTTTGGTTTCAAAAGCTTCTCTCGTTCAACAAATTAATCAGCTTGCTCCATGGACAATTGACAATTCAAACTTCTCTAATTAAGGATACAAATTTAGGCACATCATTACTAGTTAACTATTTATCCATGTCTTCTCCCACACATCCTATAACCAAGGGAAAGACAAGTATTAGAGTAAGAGATTATAAAATTAAACTAGTTAAAATTGCTTGCATCCTCACAGATAAAAAATTAGAATTATACCTGCTATGCTATGATATTAATTTAAAGAAAGCCATAATTAACTTGACTTGCCTGAAAAGCAAATACACTGATGAAAGAAGTTGCATTTTGAGTGATATTTACTTTGTGATTGGCATTCATCCATAAAAGCATCAATCTCATACACAAACAATTCACCATTGTAAATCAATGTAACATCACATGTCTTTGGTGCATTTTTCTTCACAAACTCTCCTTCCCTTAATTTATCATTGCGCCTGTTAATTCATATACATAATTTAACATCATTAATTAGTTAAAGAAGATAAATATTCCTTAACCATGCATGTTAGTGACAATATTGTCACTAATTGAGTTGTATACCGTAGCTTTTTGACTCCCAATACAAGGTTGGTTATGTTAAGAATAGAGATGAGATCCAGAATGGCTTTTCCTTTGTCCTTGCTCTCTAGAATCAACGTTTCTGCAGTTACCTGAAAGAACAAGAATTTAGTTTAATTTTGGATTATAGTTTTTGTTGATATCATCATATACTTTAATTACCTTGGCTTCAGTGCTCAGCTGGATGTACTTCTGCAAAAGATCTTTCCTCTTATTGTTAACTTCATTCAGGTAACGTCTTACTTGTTGTGGGGTCAGCTGGCTTCTTCCAAGCATCCCAACTATCATATTCAACATTTTCACCATGCACATATCATTTTCAAATTCAGCTATTGGGATGTATTCTTGATACATAGGCATATGCACAATTTTGATGTTCATGTAATTGAGTAGTTTAACGGCTAAAGTTCACACATTTTAAATGTGGAGAAGTGGGGTGTCTAGAATTCGAACCTCAGCCCCTACATATATTATGTATTGTCCCTACCAACTGAACTAAGCTCACGGGGACTGTGTATGTATAGACACATACAACACACATTATTATTACATTGTCATGCATCTGATAATAGTTCATCATCATATACATATTTTTTTTGTATGAAGGTAAGAACTCATCATATTTTCGTGTAGGCCTTTATTATAATTGCTTTTTTCAAGTGTTTAATATTCAACTCTTATTGATCAATGTAAAATTAGTTTACATTCACAATATATCCCCTTTTATCTTAAAATAAATTATTGATTAGGCCTAACAAGACTTTTGAGTTTTATGTTAATCCCTTCCTTTGGTGGTTTGTTTGGATTGACAAAAGATGATACCCTAGGGGCTATAAAGCACGAACATAAACAAGGATATTGGACACCAACACGCAGTCACCGATAACTAATTTAAAAAAATCACATAATTCAATTTCAATGTAACTATATGTGTCGGTGTTCGTGTTTCATGGCCTACGGGTATTGCTCTATATAATTTTTTTTCCAAGTCTTATCACTAGTTACCCAAGATTAGGTGATACCTGGCGTAGGAATCAATGTAATTGGAGGAGAAACATGGACAAGAAAAATCCTAGCACCAGGAGAAACAGCATGATCAAGAACCCATTTCACTACATCCATATCATCTTCACCAACAGCAACATAAAGGTCATCAACTCTTCTATCTTTCTTGATTGTTATGCTCTTTCCATCCTCAACTATTTCCACAATTTCTGTTGACAATAATTGTACAGAGTAAGGAACAAATTTACCGTTTTCTTCGCTACCGGTGTCCGGTACTATTTCATGAACTCTGTTTTTGTTACTACTCAAATTTTTGAGATCTCCAAATGTTTCAGAAATTTCTGGAGTTAGTATTTCTTGGAAGCTATAAGTTCCATTTGTGGCATATGTTTTATGATCCTCAAATGCTTGTGCTGTTTCTGACCACCATATTGATCTAGAATAATAATCTTTTGCTTCTTTTGGGGTGTCATCTTTATTTTCCATGTCTTTGCCTTCTTTTTTAAAAAAAAAAAAAATAACAATTCAATGAATTGGTTGATTCTAAATTATATGAAGAGTTCGTTGTCATCGAAGCCTCAAAATAAGTGAAGAAAAGAGATTCAATTTTGTCTAATAGCAATTGCATGCATATTTTTTGCTGTACTCTTTTGTCAGTATCAGCAATTCATTGGATATGCCACTCTATGCCGACCCTTGCCTTCCATTTTTGGTAGAAACTATTTAGTGTATATACTATGAACCACTTCATGTATCTTATCATCAACACTAGTCTATTTTGTATTATGTATCTTGTTCTTTAACTTGCAACAAACTTCGTATTATTTTAAATATATTTTTGACTAAGTTAGATAAGAGTTTTTGTACAAAAATAAAATAAAAATATAAGAGTTTTTAAAATGCTAAAATGCACAAGTTGATTTTAATTCATGAGAGATCACATTGTGCTAGCATAAGGACACAAGTTAAAAGATCCAAATGTAGAGAGGTAAATGTTTTTTTACACAATACAACATCAACACCGTTTATTTATGTGGTTTCTGACTTTAATATTATTTTTTCTTTCATTTCAGGTCCTTTTCCCATGTCCAATGTCTACACTCATTTATATAGAGTGTCGGGATATGGGGCCAATTTTTGTGTGTCTAAATAACACAACTTATGTAAAAAAAAATCTCGAAATTTGTGTTTTCAGTTTTTTTAAAATTCAAAAGCTATTCTTTTCATCAAAAAAATTCTAACTTTTTATAATTTACAATTGATTTAAGGGTACATGTTAACAAGACTGCCTTATTTAAAAGACTCATATATAGTTGTGAGGTCATTTCAATTTTTATTTCTTAAACATTTGTTGAAACCTTTTCATTCTAGTTCATAGTCATTTTAGGATTTACTATATTTTTCAAGATTTTTTTAGGATAGGGTTAAAAGAGCTTTACCTCCTCTAATATAGGATACTTTTGGTTTTCCCCCCTGTAATTTTTTTTTTTAGATTCCGTCCTTCTAAAATAAAAATTCTTCAGGATTGCCCCCTGAGCCATATGACTCAGCAGAATCTATGATATGACACTGACATGGCATTTTTTGTTTATTTTTCAATTTTTTTTTGATGCCACGTGTAAAAAAGAATTTACATGTCATTTACATGGCACTGACGTGGCATTTACACGTGGCATCCAAAAAAATTGAAAAAAAAAAAAAAAATGCAACGTCAGTGACACATCAAAGATTCTGCTGAGTCACAAGGCATAGGGGGCAATCCTGAAGAATCTTTATTTTACAAGGACGGAATCTAAAAAAAAAAAATTTACAAAGAGGAAAATCAAAACTACTCTATATTAGAGGGGTAAAGCTCTATTAACCCTTTAGGATATTATCATATTTGGCTATGCTCCTCTGATTCTGAAGTGAAGGATCTGGTGTCCCTCTAGTTAGTTTTTTGTTTTGTTTTGTTGTGGACAATGTTCTAGTTAGTTAATCAAGCATAAATTTTGAGACCTTAATTAGTGGTAACAAAGGAATGTGAGCCTCACATTTATGTGGTTATATTATGATCACACAAGGTGCATATTACATATGTATGGCTGGCTGCTAACTTTACAGAAGTTTGATATGATTTACCTGCATGATCATTAGATTTGCGGGAAAGAGCCAACAAGAAAATCAATTGTCACTTATCAGCTATAAAAATTCCGTTATTTATTTGGAACTAAGAAATTTAAAACGGAATTCTTTTTCTTGCCAACAATGTTACATTTATTCGTTACTGTCAATGCTCAAATCCCTGGGCACCTTAGCATTTTAAAGTTGAATAATATTTGTTGAGTGTTGATAGCTTAGCAACACACTCTCTTATTTGTTACAATTCAACGTGAGTTTGACCAAATCACATGGATCTCATATAAGTTTGATGGAACTTGTGGATTTTAACCGATAAAAGAAAGTATATAGAAAAATATGTGATAAATTTAAAGAGTGTAACATTATTTTAGAAGAAGAGTGCTAACAACCGTTAAAGAGTCTCACATCGGATAAAAGATGATCCGACAATTTTATACAATGATGTTGTTATGGGCATCTCTAACTTGGCCCCCAATTATCTCTAGTTAACATGTACAACCACACAAAAACGGCTTGTGAGGTGGGGATTGTCCGCCCCCACTTATAAGCACATTGTTAGAAGAAGAGTGTTAACAACCGTTAAAGAGTCTCACATCGAATAAGATTGTCCCACTTATAAACACATTGTCAAACTATCTCCTATCTTCCGTGAGATTCTTAACAATACAAATTTTCACAAATTTACCAAACAAAATATTTTCACAAATGTTTAGATATTAATAATGCATGATTTGATGTATGTGTTAATCTTTTACAATATTTCGTATTTGTTAAATGACAATCTTTTACAATACTAAAGCATGATATTGACCCTCTCTTCTATTTTAATGGCGGAGTTAGGGCATTTGCCATGATTTGAAGCTTGCATAAAAGAAAAAATACAAATATTTGTGGCTTGAGAGTGACTCTAGGTCGTTGTAATTCAATCTTATTCCAAAGAGTTGCCCTCCTTCCCACCTATATGGTCCATTCTTCAAAGTATTCATCATTTGATTCAAAGAGACCTGATTGCTCACATATTTCAGCATTATAGAGAAGGTTATAGGATCACATATTGTCTAGGTTGGAAGAATAATATTATTTATTGCTAGGTCTTTGGAGTATTTATTTTCTTCTCCTGATGAGTGTATTCTTTTTCTTTGAAGTGACCTTGTTGGGGTTTGTTTTCCCTTGGTGTTCCTCTTTCATTGGCCTTAAGGTCTTTTCCAATATTAAAAAAATAGAGCATAAAATCGGTGCGATGCAACTATAATTCATGATAAGTAATCAAATTTTATGTAGTGAAATATTACTATGTGATTATTATGGTTATTGATTTCATTAAATAAATAAAGCTATCTCATATATAGTATATATCATCATTCTGCTGTGCCTAATGCTTTAATCACACCAAAGGGCAAACGTCAATCACAAATTGCGAATTCTATCGATCTGAAAAGGCAAATTTTATAGTACATTCGAAAAAATCGAGTGTGCAGGTACACCAAAATTTTAAATTCATAACTAAATGTGTTGTTTTTTGGAAGGAAAAAAAAAACATTATCTATGTGATTTAAAATTTAATTTGTTACATTGTGAAACACTAATCATTCATGAGACTTATTATTTCTAATTAATTTTTAATTTATCTATGTGAGTACAATCTAATAAAACTATGGTTTAGATCATGTCTTGAGAATGCTCTTATGGTGGGTATTTATAGCCTTTCTTGAGCTTGTATTTCTGAAGTCAGAAGTAACTTAGGCCCCCAAGCCACGCCTTTTATGTTTCAGATGTTTCTAGAAGTCATTTGAAGCGGCGATATGGGAAGAGCTCACCCTAGGGTTAATTGGCCCTTACGAGAGGATGTTGAACCTTTAATATAATATTGACGGTTCACAACCCCAAACACGAGTCTTAGGACTAGACGAAGTGGTTTGATATAAAGTTGGCGGTCCAAGTGCTGTTTAGATTTTTTTTTTTTTTGGTAGAAAAGGTAAAGGTGCTTAAACATCTATGGATTCATTCACTCAACAAAAAAAAAAATCTATGGATTCATGTGCCATGGTAGCATTATTTAACATAGGTTTAAGTTATAGAACTTCAAAACAATACTTACCTAAATAATTATAATTAAAAACTTAAAAACAAATATTTTTATAACTTTATTTTAGAAAAAAAGGAAAAATATGTATTTTAGAGATTTTTTTTATATAATCAATTCGATTCATTTTAAGTAGAAAATTGTTTTTTAATAATATAAACACAAACTTCCTTCAAAAAAAAAAATATATAAACACAAACTAGTCAAATTAAGGACATTCCTTTCCAAGAAAAAAAAAAAGTCAAGTAAGGACATAAAATTTTGTCACACAAGTTTGGTGAATTATAGGAAATGCTTTTGTAAGTGACATGCACTGAACGGTAGTGGCGGTGTGGGGCTAGATTTGATCTTCTCACTTCCTAAATGGCAACCTATCTTTATAATAAGATTCCATTACAAAATTAATCAAAACAAGATTCCATTATAAATAAATACTCAAGATCTTAAGCATATTATAAATGAAGTAAGAAAAACTAAACCCTGCAGCGTGGCAAAGTAGTCAAGTCAGAGATGGCAAGCTCCACTTTACTTACAATTCTTAAACTTATGATTATTTTCATATGTGCAGCTTGGATTTCTCTTTGGATTTTGAAGCCAACTCAAGTATGGACAAAAAAATGGAAACATGTAGAACAAAGTGCTAATAATACAATTTTTGGATACTATGGTACACTCCTAAACTAAAATCTCTATTGCATGTCATTTTTCTAACTTTATATAAATAAGTAAAATCATGAAATTTCAGTAATTTTAGTCAAATGCTAAATAGTAAGTCTTCTGCAGGTCTAAATTTTGCTGTGTATACATTTCCAATAATTGCTATTGCTATAATTGGACTTCTTTTCTTGGATTTGAAAGCTGGATATCAAAGAAGCAGGTAATAATAATAATATCATTATCAATTACTTGAATGGAAGTTTCACTTCAAAATTTATAAACTGCAGAAATGGAAGGAGTTCAAGTTCATCAATTGTCTTCTCAAATCCACTAGTGGTGAACAGTGTAGTTGGAATCCTATCCAGTATTGAAATACTGGTAGTTTTTCTTTTTATAGTCTTCTTGGCATGGACTTACTATGCACGTATTTCCAATGATTTCAAAAAGTTGATGCAAGACAAATCACTGAAACTGAACATGTAAGTGTTCTTTGATCAAGATATTATTTATGTTTGATGATTGAAAAGCTGTTATTTCACTAATTGCATGCAACATAACTTAATTTTCAGATGGCAACTTAAGTCTCTTAGAATAGCAACAAGGTTTGGTTTGCTAGCAGAAGCTTGTTTGGCTTTGCTTCTTCTTCCAATTTTAAGAGGGTTGGCTATATTTCGCATATTTGGTATTCAATTTGAAGCTTCAGTTAAGTATCATACATGGATTGGAACTGCTATGATACTTTTCGCTACAATACATGGCGCCAGCACTTTGTTTGTCTGGGGTGTCAGCCACCATATACAAAGCGAGGTGAGGTCTATTCCCTATTTGGATAAACAACTTAGTTAAGCGCTTACATTAAAAACATTTATCATATAAGTGCTTACTATAAGTTATTTCTAAATCAAAAACTAAAATAAAGTTAAAATGTATCCATATGAGCTATAAATAATTTTCATAAGATATACTGAAGAGTTTAACAGCTTATGAACATGTCAAGCTCAAATAAGTTAATACGAACTGGCCCTAACCATGTTCCTTTAGTTAATTTTAATCTGAATTCTCCGTATTAGCTATCAGTTAAAATTTTCAATATTACTTGTGTATGCACTGTCTGTGCTACTAGTAGTGACTCAGTGAGTGATTAGCTCATATTTGTTAAACAGATTTTGAAGTGGCAAAAGACAGGACGTATATACCTTGCTGGAGAGATTACACTTGTTGCCGGCCTTGTTATCTTCGTTACCTCACTTCCCCAAATTAGAAGAAGAAAGTTTGAAATTTTCTACTACACACATCATTTGTATATAGTCTTTCTAGTATTTTTCTTGTTTCATGCTGGGGATAAGCACTTCTATATGGTCTTCCCAGGAGTGTTCCTTTTTAGCCTTGACAAACTGTTACGTATAATTCAATCAAGTCCAAAAACCTGCATGGTTTCAGCTAGAATTTTTCCCTGTGAAGCTGTGGAGCTAATTCTGCCTAAAGATCCAAGTATTAAATTTATGTACAGCTATCTCAAATTGAATTATATTTGGAACAAAATTAATATTCCATTCAAACGGTGTATTTTCGACCATTTGCAGGGCTAAAGTATAACCCTACAAGTGTTATATATTTGAAGATACCAACTATATCTCATCTTCAATGGCATTCATTCAGTATAATATCAAGTTCCAAAGCTGATGACAACAACATGTCTGTGATGATTAAATGTCAAGGGTGGTGGACCACTACTCTTTATGACTTGATACAAACTGAATTAAACAAAGGTGCTGATAAAAGGAAAGGTATACCTGTTGCAATTGAAGGACCCTATGAACCTGCTTCATTAGACTATTTAAAGTAAGCATAAACATTACACCAATATCCAAATGCTTCTAATATACTACTTTTTATAAGATAAATGAGAATAAGGAAAAAATTTGTTTGCAGACATGACAGTGTGATTATGGTTGCTGGAGGTAGTGGAATAACTCCATTTCTGAGCATTTTAACAGAAATTGATTCAATTACCAACAAAAATAAATTTCCATCAAGGATACAACTTGTACATGTCATTAAGAGGGCACAAGATGTTTGTCTGTTGCATTCAATCACACATCTGCTACTCAACCGATCAAGCGAAAAATTTCATTTGAAACTAAAATTGTTTGTAACCCAAGAAACGCAACTAAGCATGGGAATTACGGAGCTGCTAAATGAGTTCATGAAAGTAAAAACACTGCAATTGGATAGTGTGAGTTCCAATTATTATGCAGCATATGGACCTGAAAGTCCAGTTTGGATGGCTGCTATTACAGGAGGTTGCTCCATCAGTTTTCTTATTTTCCTAATCTGTTTCAACCACACTATAGTTCCATCTGAAAAGCATTCCAAATTGTCCAAAGAAAAGACTCCCTCTTGGATTGTGGATCTACTTTTGATAGCTGCTTTTGTCATAGCTTTATCTTGCAGCGCATTGATAGCAATTGTATTGAGATGGAGAAGGTTGAAGAAAGGGATTCCTAAGAAAGGCCTTACACAAACATCGCAGATGGAAATTAAACCCTTTGATCCAAGTTCAGCTGAACCTAAGAATGCCCTTGAAGAACATGAAGTTCATTTTGGAGGCAGGCCTAACTTTAAAGGTAATTCCATTGTCTCTTTCCTTGCATTTCTAAAAATATATATTGACTGAAAAATTGACAAACTAGTGCATTTTTTGAGTTGAACAGATATATTAGGCAAATTCAAGAATGAAACGTGTGGATCTGATATTGGAGTTTTGGTTTGTGGTCCTGAGAGCATGAAGGAATCAGTTGCATCGGCGTGTCAGCAAGAATCTGAGTGTTTCAAGTTAGGTGTAAAGAGAACAGAACCATGCTTCACTTTTCACTCTCTCAACTTCACACTTTAGTAGTCTAAATTTGGCCTAAATACCAATAACAACTCTGTTGTTGTTCAGTGATTTAGTACACCTTTGCCTTCACTCCCAAGTTTTCAATAAGCTATCTGAGTTCTCACGTCACGTGTAGAATCATATATAATTTACATGTAGCCATCACTCATCAGAGCAACATTTTTCAAATAATGTAGTTCACATATGAATGTAATCAAAATCCACCTCCTTTTATCCTTGAATGTGGTGTTTAAAAGAAGTAACAAATCTTCACTATAGAAAACAGTCATCCAGACAAAAAGGATAATATTAAAGATCATTCATGTATTCTATTTTAAACTGCTTCCAAATATGCAAAATGCATATCATTCATCCAACGAAGGATAATGATTAATGAACAATAATGGAAAGCAACTAAATCACATATCAGATACAGTACCAAATTCCCAACATGGTCAGTGTATCTAATAGTACTTGTTGACTAAAACCACATAATCATTGTACCAGATACTATACACACTGCAAAGGACTTGAATAAAAGTGGAAGTAATCTAATAATCAAAATCAAAACAAATATAGGGAAAAATCCCAATTATCAAAACAATCCAGAAAAATCCAATCACAAAAAATATCAACTATATGCAGTGAAGTCACTAGTCACTAGGTGGATTGCAAAGGCACCTCCTCATCGGATTCCCTGCCGCCGCCGCCACCATTGTCATCACCACGAGCCAAATCAGACAACACTTTCCCCGGCGCCTCCGCAATATCCTCCCCAAGAAGAAGCGCGACAACTTCCTTCATAGTAGGCCTCCTATTCGGCTCAGGATGACAACAAGCCAACCCAAGCTTCAACACCATCTCCATATCACCCACATCATACTCACCCTTAATCCTACTATCCGCAGCTTCAACCACACACTCTTTTGCATACAACTCCCTCACCCAATCAATAAGCACAACCTCCTCCTCCACCACATCCGTCTCCAACGGCCTCCTTCCACAAGCCACCTCCAACAACACCACCCCAAAACTATACACATCGCTCGCCGAAGTAGGCGCTGCAACCGTCGCTATCTCCGGCGCCAAATACCCTAAAGTCCCCACCACACGTGTGGTATTAGGAACTTGCCCATGTTGGTAAAGCTTAGCCAAACCAAAATCTCCCAATCTTCCTCTCATATCACCATCCAACAAAATGTTACTAGATTTAATATCCCTATGAATAACAACCTGGTCCCAACCATGATGAAGGTAGCTAAGCCCTTCTGCCACATCAACAAGAATCCTACGCCTTTGGTCCCATCCCAAAACTTTCTCAGGTTTATCAAAAACCCACTTGTTTAAACTTCCATTAGGCATATAATCATAAACCAACATCAATTCATTGCCCTTTCTACACCATCCCCTCATTTGTACTAAATTCTTATGTTGAAGCCTCCCCATACTTGAAATCTCAGCCATAAATTCTCTTAACCCTTGTTTAGAATCATGATTAACACACTTAACTGCAACCAATGTTTTATTCATTAATGTACCTTTGTAAACTTTTCCAAACCCTCCAAAACCTAGAAGCTGCTCTCTCTGAAAACCCTTTGTAGCATTGCTTAGTTCCTCATAAGAGAATCTATGAGGCCAATACTCCATTTCCCAATCTTCAACATCATCATCATCTTCTCTTCTTTTTCGCCAACGAAAATATAATACAAACACACTCGTGCAACACACAACAAAAACAAAACAACCAACTGCAATCCCAGCAATAGCTCCACTGGAAAGTGAAGACGAAGATGATCCTCGCTTAAACACCGGTAAATTTGTCGTGTTCAACTCTTTCAAACTCCCATCATCACTAAAACTCCATGCTAAAACTCTCTGCGCTTCAATCCAATTCGTTTTCGAAGCTGAAAAACCAAAGAACATTTCAGGAGCAACATAATGAGCTATACTCGAATCATTATAAGATAGCGTCGGTTTCAAAGGCTTCGAAACACCAACCGGAGCAACAGTAACATTTATCTCCAACCTCTCGCCGTCAAATTCAATCCACGCACGAATATTCTCCCCAGTGTTCATCTGAACCGGAACGAAGCTTCCGGTGGAATTATAATACCCTGCAGGAGTTTGAATTTTGGATTCGATGTTATTCAAATCAATTCCGATGTGATTGCTGTCTTTATCATTAAACTCAGGGTTTTGACCAGTGTCAAATTCAACGGCGATGAGAGGGAAAATTGAAGAAGAGCTAATCGAGTTTGTGAATAAGCCGAAATATTGACTAGCGAGTGCGCCGGGAGGGGAAGTGGTGTTGCAGAGGACGAAAGCGAGACCGAAGCCAGGGCTGGTGGGGTTGTCTGGTAAGATGGAGAAGATGAAGGAAGTGGAGAAGGAAGTGATGTTTGTTGAGGAAGGTGAAGGTTTGAGCATGGGGAGTTTAGTGGGGTGGAAGGCACGGCCGTAAGAGTATTGGTTGGAGTCGTTGGTCATGCGGATGACAGGTGGTTGGATGTGGGCGTCGGGGATGAGAGTGAGGTTGGTGGTGGTGGTGAAGGAGTTGTAGAGGAAGTTGAGGGAGTTGGTGGTGGGGATGAGGATGAGGATGTGGATGTGGAGGTGGAGGAGGATGGTGAGGGAGTGGAAGAGTTGGATATTCATGCCGGAGATTTGTTCGCCGGTGAGTGTAGATAACAGAATGAGTTGAGTTACATTAGAAAGGGTTAATTGAATGAATATTCAAATAGAAAAGAAAGCTTTTGACTGTTATTTGGCTTTTTGTGTAGAGACTCGTTTTTTAAATTAAATAAAATAAAATTGTAATAGATGTTTGTTTAACATGGCTGTATTTTCAGAATTGAATTCCAAGAGAGAACCTTGTTTACATGAGACGAGATCATTTCCAAATGTTCTTCGGTACAGGTTGATTATTATTCAAGTGTAGTGTAGTGGATAGCATTTGTTGTGTTTTTTATTAAATAAAAAAACATATTTTTTAAGTACACTTGTTGGAATTCGTTGACTTATCATCACAACTACTTTCACGTACCACGTACTAGTGTGTGCCCTTTCTAGTTTCTACAAGAGAATGTTTTTTTTTATGAAGGACAAGAGAATGGTTTTGTAAATACTCTTATAAGTAGGAGAATCTACAAATTATCTACGATTAATTTTGCTTGCTTGTTGCTTGGATTTTAATTTTGTAGTTTTTCTTTTTGGCGGAGTAAATGTTAATACATATGTGAGTTATGTTCCAAAATCTAATTGAAATTATGGCATACGTAACTCAATCGATTTGGTTAAAGGATTAAAGAAGTTGATGTGTTAGAGGTCTAAATTCAACTTTTAACATAGAAGAATAATACTAACATAACAATGTAAGTGATTCGGTCGATCACGGTGTGCAAGTTTGGTTAAGGGTTGGATTATGCAAATCTATGGATGTTGATATACTACACACATGAAAGCTCACTTTCATTCTGATCATTCTCCAATCCAAGGACGGAAATTAAAAATCCTAAAATATCAAATATCATTGGCAAGAGTCCTCATTGACATCTAGATTCAAGAAAATCATGCATATAAAAAAAATCCATAGCTAGATTTTGTAAAAACATTCAAGAAGCAAAGTTAAAAGTCAACAGCTTCATTTGTCAAATCAAATCCAATCTTGATTATTAGAATAGAATAAAAGTTCAATGTTTGTCAAAAATTTGATCTCAAATAAGTATAATATTTATAAATAAAGAACACAATACATGAGGCCACGATTCATATTATAAAAAATAAAATAAAAATAAAAAAATAAAAAAAACTGATCGAGGGCAAGTACTAAAGCTGGAATAACGGTCAGCAAGTTTGATATCATCATGATGGCGCCGTTTTCGGTACGGTAGGAGACATTATAAAAAGTTGATTTTTTTTATACAACAAAAATGAATTGTGTAACCATTAGATTGATGAAGAACACCGATCATACTATAATCCTTTCACACTATAATATTTTTCACTTTCTTCAACCTCTCAACTAAAACAACCCAGAAACAAAAACGCACTTTCTTTTACTACTCTCTTCCACCGCCGGAAAAATTCTCCTTCCCACCCTCTGTCACTTTCTTCCACCTCTCCCTCCCTTTCCCTTTCCCTCACCGCCGTCCTGTCCAAATCACAGATTCGCCATCGTAATATTTCTTTGTTTTTGGTAGATCTGAGAGCGATAAAAAGAGGTTGAGGGAGGCAAAGACAGTGATGGACGACGGCTATGAGAGGGACAGCGGCGGCAGATCTTTGCATAGGTTTTGTAAAACTCAGGGCAAATTAATGCAATTTATTTCAATAAATATTAAAAAAGGATGTTTACTTGTGTGTTTATATGTGCATAATATCCAGAAAATTTCAGAACAAATAGTTAAAGATACGGAAGAAATATTATAGTTATTAGGCATTTACATGGTAAAGAAACATGTTTTATTTCCTCCCTATTGACTTATGCGTGAGCAGTTGAGAGGTTGCTGGTGATGGTCGTGGGCAGTAAGCAGAAACATAAGAGGGGAAGAGAGAAGGATGAGTGTATTAATAATATAGTGTTAAAGAAAGTATAATAATACTATTTTCTTTAAAAAATTTCAAATACATCTAATGGTTAATATCTATTTTGCAAAAAAAAAACAAAAAAAAAAATCCAAATCTCTTACGGTAGAGGTCTCCTACCGTAGCCTTTGCCCATCAGGATATCCAAACTTTCTTTGCATAGTCCATGGTATCTCACGATCCTCAAATTTTAAAAGACCAACGAAAAGAGATTGGAATCCCGCCAAAGTAAGTACACATTCATTAACACCTTCCGGATAGTTTCTCTGCAAAAGCTTCACTAGAATCTGAATTTGAGATCTTGACAATGAACCTTTAAGATATTCGACCTGTAGATAGTTTTGTTAGATGTTTCACAAATCATATGCAAGATAACATACAATGAAATAAGCTAATAATAATAATAATAATAATAATAATAATAATAATAATAATAATAAAGCTAGCCTGATTATAATATTTGGATAAAAAAATGAGCCACAATTTTGATGTATTACCTGAAAATCATTCAGTTCAATGTCACTAAGGACGCCGTCATTAAAGGCTCCAACTTCATCTATAAATCTCAAAAGTTTATTACATACTCTCTCTTATTTTAGCAGATCTACAAACAGAACACCCTATCAATATCACATCTACCTAATAAGGGGAAAATAATAAAATTCAATATGCAACTCAGTGACGGAACCAAAAAACAATGTTAAGGGTGGCGAAAATAACACACATTAATTAGTAAAAATGAACATTGAGGAGAAAAGTGAATTTTTTTTGTATTTTTTTTAAAAAAATTATTCAAAAATTTGTATGAAGAAATTGGCAGTGAAATTTTTTATGAGTGGGCCATGGCAGTGAAATTCTGCAGTGAGTGGACCTTGGCAGTGAAATTTTGCATTTTACGGCATTGTGACAAATCATATTTATTTTATACCATTTTTTTTGCATTTTACTTGTCGTGAGACCAGGGGCGGAACCAGAAATTAAACAATGGGGAGACCAAGTTTAAAAAGTATATTCTAGTTAAACAAAAAAATAAAGTTCAAATACACTACATGTATGAGAAATTCAAGCTACATTTGATGTTAATATTGGGAGAAGATAGAAAAATTAGTTTCACTTATGCATATAATATAAGATTTCAAATGAAAATGCTAATGATGGAGGGACCAAATTGACATTTCTTAACAACATAAATAACAATATATTAGTAGTATAAAATTTTTTATAAGAAAACTGGGGACCATGGCCTCCCTTGGCCACCCGAGTCCCTCCGCCCCTTCCTATGACATTAGTTAAGAAAGTCAAAATTAAAAATTTTCTATTAAAAACAATAACTTTTTTATTTTCAATAAATAAATTTTTTCACTTTTTATCATTTTTCAATATAAAATTTCTATATTATTTTCATTAACTAGTGTCATGGGACACTAGTTAGCATTTCTCTAATAAAATATGAATGAAGTTTTGGGTGCAGTTAGATGTTTTATGAGTGCAGCTAGAAAAATTCTATTTTTATTGGGGCCCAAATATTTAAATTAAAACATGGCTTATAAATTGTTTGCGACGACCCTAATGGTAATTAAAGTTTGCTGGAAGTTAAATTAAGTCTTACAAAAAAATTTTCAAATAAAAAATTAAATTCAGGTTATTTTGAACTATTCATATTTAGATGAAACTCATTTTAAAGAAGTTAGATGAAATTGATTAACCACTTGAATTTAATCACTTGATGTATATTATATTATTTATAAGGTATCATTTAAATTATGTTAAAATATATAATAATATAGTTGTCACTTTGTTGCAATGGCAAAATGCCTAACATTGTTTTATTAATGTACAATTCTTTAGTTTACTATAGGAAGAGAGCAACGAAGATCTATTTAAGTACTTGAGACTCCAGCTCCACTCAAGTTCTATGTTTAATGCTTACAAGAGGTATGATAATAAAATTGGTGTAAGTGTTTATTTTATCTATGTTATCGTTTCATTTTAATTAACTGTTTAATTTGGATATCTTTTGAAAAAGTATATTGTCTAAAATAGATGCTTTTTTTTATAAAAAAAATATATGATTTTTGTCATGTATAATCTTTACCAATAAATATTTAAGTCGGTGAATATCAAACTCTCTTTTTTAACTTATGAGTTTGAAATAATTTCTATTATTTTTAAGTAAATTTCCAAAAAGAAACTCATTTTTAGAAATATAAAGAAAAATACATTCTTTTAAATTTAAGACAAATGGGCCCATTGATTGCATTAAAGTGTGATTATGGCCGAATGAGACAACCATAACAAGAGAATAAATTGATCTTCCAACTATCATCCTCTCTCCAATTTGATCCACAAATTATACATAAAGAAATGGATAAATTTACAAAGACACACTTTAAAGTTGTACATACTTTGGACCACCGATGACTTGGCAAATAAACATTTAAAAATTGATCAAAATCTGACATGGTAAAGAGTAATTAAAAAACAAACAAAAAGAAAATAACAAAGAAAAAAGAACAGTCAGTTTGCCTTATCACTATTAGATTCTCACCGTAAGCATTTTTCTCCGCCACTTTCATCTCTTTCTCTCAACCATAGAACAGTACCGCGATCTCATCCCATATCTATCCCATCTTCTTCTTCTTCTCTGTTTCAATCTGTGTTTCCAATGACGTCGCCGTCGCCGTTTCTCGATTTTCCCGACGCACTCGTTCGTCGCCGATTTCTGTGTTCGGTGCTGGTTGTAATAGAGGGTTGGAGATGTGGGTTAAATCTGGACTTTCTTGGTTCCGCCGCCGTACTGGTGAGAGGGATAATGAATAGAGAAAGAGGGTGAGAAGAGAGGGAAAACAAAGGAGGGAGAGAGAAGGTAGTGAGAGGAAGAACAGAGAGAGAGAGAGAGAGAGAGAGAGAGAGAGAGTGGTCGGAGGTTGTGGCGTGAATGGAGGTGGTGGTTTGACCGGAGGCGATGGTTTGGCCGGAGTTGGTGGTCTATTAGATACTGTGAAGGAGAGACACCAGTCAGTGTGTTTGGACAAAATTATCCCTTGTTTTTTGTTAATGGACAAAATTGCCCCTGCCGCATAAGGGGCGTACAATGATGGTATGCTAATAGGGTGGTCTACCTATCACCACTCTAAAGAAATATACTCTATAGTCCTTAAACTATTATTAATCCATCAAAATATTCTTTGAATCATTGTTCTCTCTTGTTTCTAAGGGAATTGATGGATTAACTTGATCGATTTATAAAAATTTACGACCTACTTCGTATATTTCTATAGTTTAGAGACTAAAATTGGAGGGAGAATGATAATTTAGAAACAAAATTGATAGTTTATTCTAATCAATAATTTAGAGAGTATGATAATTCGTTCTACTAAAGAGCAAACTACATATATTAATATATAAAATCTTTGAAAAAGAAGGCATTTTATCGGTTCGCACAAGATATTTGGAATGAGTAAGAGGAGTATATTATGACAATCCATATATGTTTGAAGTTAATTCAAGGAATATAAAAAGAATGTTTGATTTGCAAGGTATTAATTATTTATGCTTCAACAATAAGGTATTAACTATTTCATTTATTTTACGTGTCAAAAAATATTTTATTTATTTATTTTGAAAAACAGTATTTTATTTATTTAATGATTTATACTTTCAACCGAATATAATTTATATTTTAAGTTAAAGAATTTATAATTTATAAGGTATTCTCAATATTTTATTATTAATATTTTCAATTTTAAATTAAGGAATGTGAAAAGAATATTCTGTAAAGATAATAGTTTATCCATTTATCCATATATTACACTGGATATCGTCTTGAAATGTGGGGTAACTTTGAATGTGATGAATAATATAGGAAGCAAGCATGTGACAATGTGAGGTGTGTTCTGAGACATAAGCATATGAAACCGATCGAGTCAGCATGTACTAAATCATCAAACAACACGTGTCATGAGTAGATGAGACTAAAACAAAAGAAAACCCACACTCATACATGCGTGGAGTTATGTCTATGGTAATGACCGGTAATGCACCACCATGCATGAGATGATGACAGAGACTTAGAAGATGGTCTAAGAAGGATCAGGATTCAGGATGTCTGGTCCATTGGGCCAAGGGTGCTGAAATTATGAGTGGTAATGCATGTAATGTCTTAGTTAGTAACACTGTTTTGAGTTAGTTAACTATCAGTTGTTGTACCCAACATAGATTCGCAATGACACCCTTATGTCTTCAACTTCAAGTTATATTTTTTGTGTGGTTAGCAATTAGGGGAAAAAGGACGTAAGAGACATGAAACATGGTAGTGTTTAAGGTGGGTGTTAATTTCATGTTAATATTTCAACTTTGATGATTGATCACCTCATGACATAATGGAAGTCAGAACAAGCTAGAGTATCTATATTCTCTTGTACTCATTCTCTCAATAAATTAGTTTTTTGCTGGAAAAAATGATAGGAAGTGGGACATTCTAATTCTAGATGTTTCCATCATTTATTTATATATTAAAAAATACTAATAAGTATTTCTGATACACTAGTTAAGAAAATACATATAATAAAAATTATTTATAATGAAAAAAGATTTCACGATGGCATTGCGGTATACATGGATGGTATGCATTGTATTATTGCAACCATCCATGTATTGTAGAAAAAAAGATCCAACGGCGATAATCCATTCGCCAGCAATTCATGAAATTGAGTTCGCTCCAAATAGCAAAAGCTCTAGTAAAAATATCTTAGACCATACGTAATGAAACCCTTAAAAATATAAAAAATGCTCTTAATAACATGACCTTTATATATTATTAAGCATGCATACGTAAAAATATACCAATAGAAGTCAAAAAAGACATAAAAGTACAACTGTTCCTTAAAAAAAATACAACTGCAAAAATAACATAAAAGTAAAAAGTCATATCTACATAATTAATTCATCTCAATTCTTGTTAATTAGATGATAGATCCTTTTTTTGTAGTGAGATGATAGATCCTTTGCTCAAAGGACAATGTTTCTAAGTTTGATTCTCCACCTATATTTGTGAATTCTAACTGGATAGAATTAACAATAATTGCAAAAATTTAGCATGTTATTTTAACAATATTACGGAAAGTAAATACCAATAGCTTATCATAATTTATCAAGAGCAATTACCATTTATTATGATCACTTTCCATTACATAAATATAAGTTTGGTCGGCTAGAAATTCAAAACTGATTGACCTATCACATACTATTTTTAAATATCGTCTAGCGTTTTCTAAAGCTTGTAATTAGGATCACATGTTAACTACTTAAAAATTCATTTTTTATCATTATCTTTCATGACTTGAGTTATATTAAAATTCAGCCTAGACTCCTGATTTCTTCCCTATATACATAGAATTTTAGACAGCATGATATACATCGGCCTATATGCATGGTATATATATGGACACGTTTCTAAGCACAGTGCCAGTAGAATATGGCACGATCGACATGAATATATATCAATATAACTATAAAGAATCTGTTGTTTGATCTGATGTTACAAAGAAAGAATCTTTTGTGAGTCATAGGTTTCATGATGTTTGCGGTCACAATTAATTGCGACTGTACATGTTTTTTTTTTTGTTGAAGGAGACTGTACATGTTTTTGGATCCTGAGACTTGAGGAATTTTTTTTTCTTCTCACCTTATTGCCAAAAAATATATTTTTCTGACCCGCTATGAGAATTATTAACAAAAATAATCCACTTTCAGTGTGTTTCTTTATTTTGTTTTGTCCTGTAGTGCTCATTATATACCTCAAATTTGTTCTTGAATTTTGAAAAATCAGTCAATTTCGTTTTTGAATTTTGCGAAATATCAAATTAGTCCCTGAATTTACAAAATGTCAATCAAATCAGTTCCTCCGTTAAGTTGGTCTGTTAACGGAGGTGACGTGTAACGTTAACCTCTGACAAAGCTTACCACGTCAGATGCCACGCAAGCAGGGACCAAACTGATTGATTTACACAAAATTTTCAAGGACCAAATTGATGGATTTACACAAAATTTCCAAGGACCAAATTGATGGATTTTCATAAAATTGGCAACGACTCTTTCCCTTCTTTGTGAGTAACGGCTCTTTCTCCTCTTCCTCATTAAGGGCTATTTCTTCCCCAAATATATAAATTTGGAACCCTAATGTTATAATTCCTTACATAGAGTTCAAAATCCCCAAAATTTCTTCCATGAATTGATGTCAAATTTCTTCCCCAATTCAAAAAACTTAGAACCCTAATTTTTTTGATTAAATTCGAAATTCATAAATCAAGTGGTCTGCCTTGTAGATTCGGTGTTCAGAATTGATGGGTGGTGCGCGAATGGACAAAAACAACTACAACAATCGGTATTCATCTTCAAGCTCTAGGTGTATTTTGGAGGACAAGGTTGATGAATAAAGTTGATTGTGTAGGAAGTGAGCTTAGGTTGATTAAGATATTGATAGGAGTATTTTGTTTGATTGAGTTGTTTAAAATGATATTGTATTGTGCCAAGTCCATGTAATGTTGTAATGAAAAGAGGTTGTCAATGAATGAACCAAACCTTTCTGTCAAAATATTTCAATCAAATTGGTCCTTGAATTATATACATATCCATCATATCGATCCTCAAATTAGTTTAAATACCATCAAATAGATCCTTGAATTTTCACAACAGATATCACTGTGATCCTTGGTGCATACATTTGCTGAACAAAGTAAAAAGTAAAAGACAGACACTTTGATTATAAAAAGACAGACATTTTCATACCATCATAAGTCATATATTTGATGCTCATGAGTCATTACATAGCCAAAAAAATAACATTACATAGTCATCAAGTCATCAAATCATTTGATGTTCTTAAGTGATTACATATCTAAAAAAGCGTAAACTAAACAAGTCCAAAAAGCATTAATTAAATTAGTCCAAAAACATAATTTAAACATGCATCAATGCTTTGGAAATTCTGGAGTTGGGATAAACTCCATGTATTGGGGTTGAGTAGAAGCGGATGACCCGTAATTTGGATTTGGAATTCTAATAACTCCAAGAGCAGTTGGATCTAGTGGAGCAAGACCCCTAAGTGGTGTTTGTTTATGCATGTCATTTGAAATCATTGGTTCTCTCATGCCATATCTCCTTGTACTCATTTTCTACAAATAAAATCAATCATATAAGCCCTTAAATTATAACAAAATCCATCAAATTAGTCCTCAAATTATGACAGTAAGTCTCAAATTGATCCAGGACAACAATAGAGGGGTATAATTGAAAACACAGGAAAAAAGAGACAGAAATGTTAAATATCGAATTTTGACCATTTCCATCAATTTAGTCCTTGTACACATGGCTGACTTGCTGACACGTGTGCATGACAACAAAGCATGCAAGAAGCCACATCATCACTATTAATGGACCTTTTGGACGGAGGGACGGATTTGATGGACGTTTGTAAAATTCAGGGACGAATTTGATATTTCGCAAAATTCAGGGACGAAATTGGCCGATTTTTCAAAATTCAAGGACGAATTTGAGGTATTAGTCCAAATGAAATGGTTGTAATGGCAGAATCTACCACATGTCATGCTATCATTTGTTGGTTTTTTTTGTTGCATTTATTGATTACCGCAAGATGGGATGGCGGTAATGACTTTGCGACGTCAGTCAAACAAACGATTATCAGTTGCACATGAACACGTGGCGCGCTTGCATTGGTTGTTTGACTGACGCCGCAAAAGTCATTATCGTCATTCCATCTTGCGGTAATCAATAAATGCAACAAAAAAAATGATAGCGTGAAACGTGGTGGATTCTGCCATTACAGCAATTTCATTTGGCTGTAATAAGCACTACAGGACAAAACAAAAAAAAAACACTGAAAGTGGATTATTTTGGTTAATAATTCTCATAGGGGTCAAAAAAAAAAATTGGCAATAAGGTCAGGAAAAAAAAATCAAATTTGAGAGAATCTATGGTGAAAAAGTACAAACATTAAAAAGTTAGGTGTATATGTAGAGTTATATTTTTCGTTATATATATATTTTGCCTTTCAAAAGAAAAATAAAACATTAAAAAGTTAGCGTATATAGATAGAGAAATATTGTTGTCATATCCATGTTATTAAAAAGACAAATGCTAACTTGTGCCAGTAAGGGTGGAACATCGGTAAGATCATACACAATATCTATCATATTTTAAATTTAAACCAATAAATTTTGACAACTTTTAACATTCGAGTTGATATTTAAGTTAAGAGTTAAATGAGATGATTTTTGAAAAGAAAAATATTTTTTCATCATTACAATTATGATAATCAATTCTTATTTACCAAAAGTGTTAGAGAAATGATATTTTGTTTTTGAATTTTTATTACTCATAAGAATGAATATATATTATTAAATACAACAAAATGTAAAAATATAGTATAAATCTTATAAACAATACATCGAACCTTTTAATATGAATTAATATTTTCTAAAATATAAAAATCAACAAAAAGTTCTTTATTTTGTAAATATTATAGTTAATTTATTGATTTAGAAAACAAGGGCATCAATTTACTTCAATGTCTATGTAAGAGCTACCATAAGTTTTATATTGAATTTTTTTTATAAACGTAATCAATTTTATATTGAATCTTTAGTTTCACATTGTCATTAAAACTAAATATAAACTTTATTACAAATTTATTTAAGATTAAACCTAAATATCACATTGTTATTAGCAAAAGTTAAATATTCACTCGAAGCAATTTATCCGGACACACTTTCTTCATGTGCTACATGGTCATGGTATCAAAATAGATCACCACTTGAGGACGTGAACCGCACAGGAGAAAATGACAGCCACTAAAATCAAATACTATCAACATATTTATTAATTGAGGTCGGGTACTCGGGTCTACCGACAAGAGCTAGGTAGTTTGGCAAATTGGCGAATTAAGGAGATAGGTTATTATACATACGGTAAATTAGTGAAATTAGGTTTGATAGTAGTGTAGGTTTGTCCAATATTTTTCATGCAAAAACCAGGCGTTCTTGGTGGCATTTGATTGTACTTGTGCTTTTTAAATTCCTTACATGTGGTACAATTAGTTAAGGTGTATGTTTGAGTTCCATCACTATGCTAATGAGCTATATGTTATTAGAGATTTCATGTATAAGATTTGATCATATCACATCATTCTTGAAGATGAGAGCTACTAACTTAGACTTTTTTATTGTACTTTAAGAGTCTCTTGCTAGTCTATCTTCATCTTTGTTAGCTCATGCTCTTGGGTGTTGACAACTCTAAAAATGAAGAGTAATTTAGTACAACAAACAAAGCTTGGATTAATGTTCCTTTTAGTCTTTACTTTGGTATGTTTTTAAGGCTATTTTAATAATTTATGACATTTTGTTATTAAGTTATGATATTGAAACACAATTTCTGCACAAATACACGTCACATTGTTTTTCTCTACAATACACACAGTGGTGGTCATAAGGGTGGGTGGGAGCCCAGGGCATCATTATTTGAGGGGAATCAAAATTATTATTTTTACTTTCAATCAATTTTTTTTTTTTGAAGACATAAAAATGGAATATATTAACAACAGCAGTGAAACACCTAAGTACAAGATGTACTAAAAGTGTCACCCCTAGAAATAGTCAAACATACAATGAAGAGTCAATGCGATGGTCGGTTGATACCCAAACATAATAAAGGGTATGACCACCATCTTTGTGTACCGTACATCAAATTGGCCTTATTAGCCTTTAGCCACCACAAAGAGTGATATTTAACTTTTTCTACTAGCCGTTCCATGGTTGTTTGGATATTATTATAAAGTCTATTATTACGTTCATTCCAAACCAACCAAACACAAAGTAACCAAATAAGTTGAAGGAAGGATTGACGAGCCCTTGAGTGACCTGTAGAATGAGTGAACTAAATGAAATGGTCATCAATATTAAGGGGATCAGCACCTGACATTCCAATCCAACACCTGATAAAATGCCACAAAGTACCGAAAGTAGCACAATGTATAAATAAATGAGAAACAGACTATGTCATGCCGCACCCAGTAACACACAATGCTACCTCGCCAACGATGATGCCACGCCGGAGGAGATGATTCTTAGTCGGCAACCTATCCCATAACAATCTCCAAGCAAAAATGGAAACCTTAAGCGGCACCTGATTATGCCAGATAAGATCTCCAATGGTAGCATCTGGAGGTTGAACCTGAGCTGTCGGTTGTTGATAGACACCTCTCACCGTGTAACCGCAATCAGAATCAAAGTCCCATTGCCACCTCTCAGAAATATCAGACTGCAAAACGACACCATTAATTAAATGCCTACACTCCTCTAGCATATCCTCCTCCCACACCCTCAACCTACGCCGCCAACTCCACGCCTCTCCATCAACCATATCAGCTACCGTGCTCAACTTATTAGACACTAAATTAAATAGACGACGGAACCTGATACAAAAAGGAACATCACCAAGCCACTTGTCATACCAAAAGTAAGTACTAGAGCCATCTCCTACTTTTTTCGACACCCTCTCTGCAAACCAGCCCCCCTCTACATCGCCTACCCCATCCCTAATCTTCGCTACTTCCCGCCACCAAGATGAAACACTCCTGCCCCCAACCTCCAACCGCCCAGCCGTCTCACCATACCGCACTACTAGGACCCTATACCATAAACCACCTCTATCCGCCAACATCTGCCAACACCATTTACCTAACAAAGCACTATTAAATTCCTGCAACTTCCTCACCCCCAACCCTCCATACTCCTTACGTAAGCAAACAGAGCTCCAAGCAACCCAGGAAATTTTCCTGTTATCCCACTCCCTCCCCAATTTTTTTATATTAAAAATAGATTCAATGACAGAGATTATACCTGATGGAGCCTTGAAGAAGGAAAGAGCATAGACAGGTAATGCAGTCAGGACAGACTTTAGAAGGACCAACCGAATTATATCAGGTTGTCCAATATTTTTTTTACTTATTAGTTAGTATTATATAGATATATATCTTTTTAATTTGGTTTGATTAATTATATTAAGAATATATTGTTAGAAAACTTTGATTATAAATGAATCTTTTGCAACAAAAAAATGTAAGAAGAAAACTATTAGAATAACTAAAAGGGCACAATTTTATTGTTTCGCCCAGGACACCAAAAATCTTAGAACTAGCCCTGATACACACACGTTACAATCACACCCCTTTCTATGTACTATTCATCAACTTGATCTCCTATGTCTCTCCACTACCTCACTCTGTTTCCCTCAACCTGAGCTCTCCCTCGCTGATGACCCCCACCACCGGTGTCGCGACCTTGCATTGACGTGATTTTCCTTAATAAAACACAGTTTCATTCTAAATATGATGATAATTGTTTTTGTTATCTCAGATTTTCTATTTTTTTAGTCAAGTAGCACAATGATTAGAAATTCATCTTTTTAAAAAGAATAATGGAGTGTCTGATGTTTGAACCCCTGTGTAATGCCCCTATCAATTAAGTTAAGTTGAAAGAGACATTTTTTACTTTCTATTTGCTATGCGGGAATGAAGAATGTTAGGGATACTCTATTTTCAACACTCTCTCTAACATTTGTTTTCTTATTGATTGAAATTAATGTATGTCCCACCACTTTAAGTGAAACTTATTTCCAAAGTGTGAAATTTATCTTGATTTAAACGAATAAAAAAATAAATATTTAAAAAAGTGTTGAAAAAAGAATGTTAAAAAGAATGTTGCTACCGACATTCTTCCCGGAATGTCTTTTTCCTTTGTAGAAGCACTATGGGGGAAGTGGAACCATCTTTTGAAATCCTAGTACAATTCACATGACTTTTTTAAATTGGAATCAATTTAGCGGACTTTGATCACATTTGATACCAAAAGAACATATAAATTTTAAAAATTAAAAATATTGAATACTCTGTCCCGTAAACTTAACTCATTTGATAGAGACATTACATCATTTATACAGGAGTTGGAATTCGAACTCTAAATACCCCATTTCTCCACATTTAATTATATGAGGTCTAACTACTATGCTACTGGAAGAAGAAACAAAAAAAAAAAACAAAGAAATATTGAATACTACTTGAGTTCAACCCAAAAGAAACTTTATCATATATTTTTTGATAAAATAATTAATTTTACGGGATAAAATAAGAAAAATGTTACATGAACACCCTTTATTCCTACACTCCATTGTACACTTCATGTATTAGGGGTATTTTGGTAAGTTCATCTCACAACCACACCTTATCTTCTATTTGTGTGGGGTCTAGGTTGCCACGTGTCAGAATTTTTTGTGGATGTAAAGAGTGTATTGCCACATGGGGTGGTACATGTATCATCACTCATAAAATAAACGTATGATTATTTTATTCTATTCTTAATTGATACCATGACGCGTGTTGGCAACTTGCCATGTTGTGTGATTTACTATACGGGTATTTGTCCATGTAAGCTTGCTTTACCGTAACGTGACGCATGCTTCCACCTATAAATATCCACGAAACCCATGAACAAAGTGTTTTCAAGCACCAAC
Source organism: Medicago truncatula (assembly GCF_003473485.1). Taxonomy (NCBI): domain Eukaryota; kingdom Viridiplantae; phylum Streptophyta; class Magnoliopsida; order Fabales; family Fabaceae; genus Medicago; species Medicago truncatula. Next base: position 51,484,502 of record NC_053045.1, on the reverse strand, counting down.
ATTTCCTAGTCCCAAAAACAATATCCCTCCTTTGTCGCTTCTTCCTCGTCTCTTCTTCCACGTAACTCTTAACTAATTAACCAACATGGAATCATACCCCAAAAATACAATCAAGTTCCTCTTTAGCTACGGCGGAAAAATCCTCCCCCGCCTCACCGACGGCAAGCTCCGCTACACCGGTGGCCACACCCGAGTCCTCGCTCTCCCTCCACCCATTTCTTTCTCAGGTTTGTTTCTCATCTCACCAAACTTTCAATTTAAGCACTCTTAATTCATCAATCAATGACACGTTCATCAGACACAACAGTGACATATTGATCTATGTAGAAATGATATTATTGAATTTAACCATGTATGTTTGTGTTTGACACTGATCCATGTCGAATGTAGAGGACATTATTGAATATAATCACAAGTTTCTCCGTATCACATTGATTCATGTTTATAACTGTATGTGTGCTCTATAACAACAATTTTTGTGTGTTTTTTTTTTATATTTATTGAATAACTGATGTATCTAATATAATCATATGATACTCAAGTGAGTAATAAATAATTTATAAACTATTTTAATTTCATCAAATTAATTTCTTAACTATATGTGATGCGTTTATTCTTTTTCATTCCCTTATTTGATTTCTCTTTCGTATTACTTCTGTTGATTTATTCGTATGATTGCTCTATCTTTTGCAGAGTTGATGGTGAAGCTAGTTGAATTATGTGGTTCATCAGTCACACTGAAATGTCCATTACCAAACGGAGATTTAGAGACATTGATTTCAATCACCAGCGATGAAGATCTGAAAAATATAATTGAAGAATACGATCGAGCTTCTTCATCATTAATTCATCCATTGAAGATCAGAGCCATTCTTTCACCGCCCAAATCATTCAAGAAATTATCTCCTCCTCCGTCTTCTTCGTCCAGCTCAACTCACTCTCTGCCTGGTTCGCCTCATGCCTTCGTGGAATCACCGTCGTATGTGGCTGTGAATCGGCTTAACCGTCTGAAAGGTAGCTGTTACACAAGGCAATTAGATGGAAGCCCTAGATTCCTTTACCGGTTCGCAAATAATTATTGTCATTGAGGCAAAGTTATGTTGGAGATTTTTGTTTCTTCTAAAGAGCCTGTCCTATGCGTTAGAGAAGTGAGAAATTGCAGTTTCCACCTCCAGCCATATCAAATGTCTATCTAGTCTTTTATCATTTGAGTTGTGTTTACGAGATTCAGAGAGTCGGGTGTAAATAGCAAATAGATAATAGTTGATGATGATGAAAAATATCAAAGATTGGCACTCAATCTGTAGTAGGGTGTAAATGGCAAAAACAGATTTGAAATAGAGCTTGAGCTTCTTTTTTTCCCTGCTCGAGCTTTTGTTTTTTGAATCTGATTTTTGCTCTGTTTTCTTTGTTTTTTTACTTCTAATGTAAAAATATAAAAGAATAAGAGATTGAGCTTGAAATTGTTCCTAATGGGGATCTGAATTTGTACATGTAAATAATTTTAGTTACTACCAATTTGAGATCAGATGACGTTAAATGTGTGTTGTTAGAATCAACCACCACATGGTGCAGGATATGAAGATTTATCAGAAAATAAAAATTTTGTTGCATAAATGGAAAAGTTTTGTCAAGTGCTGGTTGAAGGAAGAGTTGAAATTGAAATTAAGACAAATAATAATTAAGTACATAAAGATCACACCCAAAATAGTTTAGTTCATGTCAAGGACTACTTTTCCACAATAAAATTAGAAGCATTGCAGTAAAAATTAGAAAGAAGAAGCTTGTACACAAAATTTACAAGGTTAACTCCAAAGGTTCCTGTTTTTTGATACTCTCAACCTTTTTTTTTTTGGTCCAATAACTTAGTGGTTAAAGTTCGCATATTTTAAATGTGAAGAAATGGGGTGTTCCGGGTTTGAACTCCAGCCCCTGCATATAATATGCAATATTCCTACCAACTCATGACTATAAATTTAAGGTATACACTTTACACAAAATTGATCTACGAGGATCTTTTCATACGTGTACGTAATTTTGTAGAGTACTTAATTAAATTATGTTGCAACTTGGTGAATTTGTGCATTCAAGTTTGTTGTCATAAGGTGCATTGTATTTTAAATTTTGATTTGCTGTCCATATAATTGGTTGATTGAAAAATCCGATTTGGTACACGAATCTGTTTTGCATATGGTGTGCATTATTGGGTGTTGTCCACTTCGTTATTATTCTAGTAGTTCATGTAATGTAAAATCTGTTTGTTGTGGTTGATTGGTATGTTGTTGTTGTTATGAAAATGACACAACTCATCCGAGAGTTGTTAGAACCAACAAGATTTGTGGGATGATTGAAATTCAGTAAAAAAATCTTAATAATTTGTGTACCGAATTCTTGAGAGCTTTTTAGTTGTTAGAACCAACGTTACTTGTGGGATAATTGAGATTCAGTATAAGAAAAATCCTAATAATTTGTGTACAAAATTCTGTTGAGAGCTTTTTAGTTGTTAGAACCAACGGAATTTGTGGGATAATTAAGATTTAGTATAAAAAATTTCTAATAATTTGTGGGATATTGTCTATTCTATAAGCTTTAGTTCGCGAAAAAGAAAAAAAATACAATGCATCGTAAATATGTTGCAACCAAACCAACAAAACACCCAAAAGATCGCAATTAGGAGGTCACAAACGAGAAATGATATTTGTACAACTATTTTTGTACAACTTTTGAATAAAAATGTAATAATTTGAAGAATCATAAGAGATCTGTCAATTATATCACAGCGATTAACATACATGGGGTAGATTGAGAAATGGTTGAATTTAATTTATGCCGACGATGGAATTTTTTTTCATCCAATGAAAGAACAAAATTCAAGATATGAACGAAAAAAAAAATGTGTAAAAGAGAAAGGAAAAAAATATGGTGCATAAAATTAATACTCCTTTTTAATTTAATAGTTGAAAAAAACTTTTCAATGATAGGAAACAACTCCTCATTTCCATGCTAAACCCCACCTGTATTGTCTGTCTAATATTATTTTGTACTTACTTTTTATGCACCCTTAAATCACATTTTGTCGTTGTTAAGGGGAATACAATTACAACATTTGCCATCATTTATAAATAGATAAGTGTTGAATGAATTGATCGGCGATAGTTAAAATTTTGGATGATCAACTGATCGAAGAATTGATTGAGTGAAACAATTCTCTTCCTCTATTATCTCTCTAATAATGCACATTTGTGCGTTTAGTTGGTTATTATGCCCCACTTTATCCGTTAATCCAAGAAATTCTAGTTATTTTGTCATGGTTTTCCATTTCACATGTCTGTTGAACTTCAAGTCTATTTCAATTTAAGAACTAACCAATTCAATGAGTACAATTTCACCGTTAATTTGCATGACTCACTTAAAGTCAGAGTAAAACTCTTAATTGATTTACTGAAATGGGTATTAAAAAGAATGGAACATAAGATAATTTCAAATCTATTTGAGTTGCAACATCTCAATTATTGTATGGATTTCATTTGTTTTTTTGTCTAATCCTCTTATTATAATGGAAAGAGACCTACTAATTAGAATTCAATTGAAAGTTAAATAAAATGTAGTTGAGACTTATTTTACTTCCTTTAGTTCGTGGATTAACCATTCATTCAATATTATATAGTCCTTGAGAGACTGCCGCACATACCCTTCACAACAATCACATCTAAAGGTAAGTTTAAGATCATTATTATGTAATAATGTTGAAAAAAGAGTGTGAATCTACTTAATAGTTTTTTACTTAGATATTTATCCATATCATTTACTTTCATCCATATCTGTCAACCCAAGTTGCATCTAAACTTCACATATTAGACATAAACGGATTTCTTACTTTTTTTTTTTTTTTTAAAAACAAAACGATATTCATTCATTCAAATCGATAAAGTACATCAAATACAAATATCGCTAAAAACGTAAAGGGTGAATCTGCGAACAAACTCACAGCACCCAAGTTAATGACATACAACGACAAAATGCCTACAAATAATATGATAAAACTTAAGTCACCGAAATACCCATGCTTCAGGATCTGCAACATTGACGTCCAAATCATTAGTTTAATTTGTAATGACTGATGTAGATCTTTCAAGAGGAATTGAACAAACACCGCGACAAAACACGAAATCAAACGCCGCACAAGACGACAAATAACACAACGCCGCACTTAGACGACGAAATCACAAAAAACGAAAGGAAAAACTTGATAAATGTGAAAGCCACTTATTTAGATTGAAAGAAAAGGGAAAAAAAGATGTAGAGGAGTGATTCTAGGTCAAAAAATGACCTAAAACCACCCTTCTTCGATGAACGAAGGAGAATGAAAGTTTAAAGAGAAGTTGAAGTTTCTCTAATATGGAACCAACTAGTTAATATTTTTAATACACTGTTTTCACAACACTTCTCGTTTGGATGAATAATAGAATGGTACATTAAGTCAAAAGTTTAACCATCATAACTCAAGGTTTAATCAACAATCAAACACTTAACCATTATACAGAAGTCATAACACAAAGCTTAACCATTATACAGAAGTCATAACACAAGGTTCAATTTTTTCTTTCAGAATGGTCGCCTTCCACTTTGGATATAATGCTTCTTTTTTGGATATAGTATAGCATTAACAATGTTCCTTTTAGATATAATATAGCATTGATATAATACTGATGGTGCTCTTTTTGGTATATTTTGCGTATGTAATTGACTAATCACCACTCTCTTAATCGTCAATATTATTTATATTTATGTTAATGTGCTACGAGTCTAGTTTCTTGTGTTTGTTAATATATTTTCATATTAAAAAAAGGTTATAATTATATTATACATTTAATTATATAATTTTTTTTATTAACGTATCCCAGCCGTATCGTATCTTGATTTTTGAAATTTTCCCGTATCAACGTATCGGTGCAGTATCGTATCCGTATCGTATCTCGTATCCAGGCTTCACAGGAGAGGACGCTAAGTTTGTACTATTAAAGCAAGAACGTCACATGATGGTCAATCTAATTGTGACACATAGACCAATTTAACTATTTTTTTGTCCCTAAATGTAAGCATCCATTTGACTTTATTTTTGTCCCTAAATGTAAACTCCTTTTCAAATTATTAGATGCATTTATTATTTTTTTTCTTAAAGATACCCCTAATTAATACTACTAATTTGTCTTGAAATTTGAAAAGTTAAATTTAATACACATACAAACAAAAGACAATTTGATAATATTAACACACAAAACAACACATTAATTACACGACAACGTTTCTTAAGAAATGTGAAAAAAAACAAAGGAGGTTTACATATAGAGATAGATGAAGTAGTAGTTAACCAGACCCTTTCAATGAATGAATCAATTAAACTTGCAAGTGTAGGTAGATAAATGAATCAAAACCAAAAAACTCCGATAATCTAACACAATTGTGAGCAATTCTTGTGTGGACCTAAAGATTTGGACAAATAATTTGATCACACACTCATAAAAATGAATATCACATAATTAATTAAAAAACACTCATTATTTTTTGTGAGTGTGACTAAAAGATGTGACCAAAGTTTTGTGTCCATATTAGAACTATTCCCCAATCCGGTTCACACACGTACAAACATGTATTAACTAACGACTAATACCTCAAATTCGTCCTTGAATTTTGAAAAATCGGCCAATTTCGTCCCTGAATTTTGCGAAATATCAAATTAGTCCCTGAATTTACAAAATGTCAATCAAATCAGTCCCTCCGTTAAGTTGGCCTGTTAACGAAGGTGACGTGTCACGTTAACCTCTGACAAAGCTTACCACGTCAGATGCCACGCAAGCAGGGACCAAACTGATTGATTTACACAAAATTTCGAAGGACGAAATTGATGGATTTACACAAAATTTCCAAGGACCAAATTGATGGATTTTCAGAAAATTGGCAACGGCTCTTTCCCTTCTTTGTGAGTAACGGCTCTTTCTCCACTTCCTCATTAAGGGCTATTTCTTTCCCAAATATATAAATTTGGAACCCTAATGTTATAATTCCTTACATAGAGTTCAAAATCCCCAAAATTTATTCCATGAATTGATGTAAAATTTCTTCCCCAATTCAAAAAACTTAGAACCCTAATTTTTTTGATTAAATTCGAAATTCATAAATCAAGTGGTCTGCCTTGTAGATTCAGTGTTTAGAATTGATGGGTGGTGCACGAATGGGTCCTTGAATTATATTCATATCCATCATTTCGATCCTCAAATTAGTGAAGATACCATCAAATTGGTCCTTGAATTATCATAACAAATATCAATGTGATCCTTTGTGCATACATTTGCTGAACAAAGTAAAATGTAAAAGACAAACACTTTGATTATAAAAAGACAAACATTTGCATTATATCCTAAGTCAATATTCGATGTTAATAAGTCATTACATAGCCAAAAAAACAACAGTACATAGTCAAAAAAACATTAATTAAACTAGTCCAAAAGCATAATTAAAACATGCATCACTATTTTGGAAATCCTGGAGTTGGGATAAACTCCATGTATTGGGGTTGAGTAGAAGCGGATGGCCCGTAATTTGGATTTGGAACTATAACAACATCCTCTTGTTGCACCTCAGTAGCAACATTCTCAACAACAGTTTCCACACTTGCCACATTACTTTGTACTTGTTCTTTAGACTCAGTGTCAATCCAATTCTTTGGTCTCCTTGAATTATATTCATATCCATCATTTCTAAGTTTTTTGAATTGGGGAAGAAATTTTACATCAATTCATGGAAGAAATTTTGGGGATTTTGAACTCTATGTAAGGAATTATAACATTAGGGTTTCAAATTTATATATTTGGGGAAGAAATAGCCTTTAATGAGGAAGTGGAGAAAGAGTCGTTACTCACAAAGAATGGAAAGAGCCGTTGCCAATTTTCTGAAAATCCATCAATTTGGTCCTTGGAAATTTTGTGTAAATCCATCAATTTCGTCCTTCGAAATTTTGTGTAAATCAATCAGTTTGGTCCCTGCTTGCGTGACATCTGACGTGGTAAGCTTTGTCAGAGGTTAACGTGACACGTCACCTCCGTTAACAGTCCAACTTAACGGAGGGACTGATTTGATTGACATTTTGTAAATTCAGGGACTAATTTGATATTTCGCAAAATTCAGGGACGAAATTGGCCGATTTTTCAAAATTCAAGGACGAATTTGAGGTATTAGTCATCAACAAAAAAACAAAGATACCAACTCACCAATCATGGATCCCATTATCTCATAGTTACATTCGTCAACAAAACAAATAGTTACATAAACTTTGGCTGAGTGAGTTATTCCCATAATCTCATTCATTTGGTTTCATACTTTCATTTCATGCTCCAACACCATAATGGATCCCCACCCAAACCCAGGAACCTACCCAATCCTCAATTACGTCATGTCCCGTCTCCCATCCTTCACCTCCAAATCCTCACCATCTAAATCCGATGTCGAACAACCACCACCCTCCTCCTCAATCATCGGCCAAATGCCCAATCTCACAGACCCAAAACTCCTCGCCGCGATGACCCACGCCATCTCCGACGTCTCACAAGCCCGATCAGTCCTCAACCTCATAGGCGATCGGCCCACCCACGAAGAAGTCGACAATGCGAAGGCTAAACTCGTCGACCTCGAAGCACATTTGTTACGTCAATTGGAAGAGATTGTTGCCCTTCCTCGGCCTCCTGAGATTGATGAACAAAAGTGGATAATTCATGTTACGGAAAGAGAAACTAAATGTAGAGAAAATGTTGAGAATGAGAAGCGTGGTTATAAAGAGCTTTTGCAAAAAGATGAGATGCATGAAGCTTATGAGAAGCTACTTAAGGATGCGGAGATTAGGCTTGTGAAGATTTATGAGAATGATGGTGGAGATGGTAATGATGATAATGACGTGGTTGAAGATAAGGAATGTGAAGAACGTGTTATGAGGATATTGCAGGAGGTACGTGAGAAAGATGGTCAGCGTGTTGATCTTTCCGGGCAACGGTTGACGATGTTGCCGGAGGCGGTTTGTCAAGTTTCTTCCTTGGTTGTGCTTAACCTCTCCACTAATAAGCTTTCGGTAACAATGCTTACATTCTAAGCATTTCATTCTTTTCGTTCTTATGATGGAAGGCGTGTTCGGTGTTTGGGTGTAATTACTTTAAATTATGTAATTTTCTTAAATTATTATTGGTGTCAATGTGCAAGTATTGTGTCAGGTGTATGTGTGTCTATGCTTTATAGTGGACAAGTTCCATTTTAGTGTTAGATATAGGGCATATTTGAATCGACTTATTTGAGTTTATCCACCGACAAAAGTTTTGTGAGACTGTTAGGGAGGACTCGTGAAAATAGCTTATGAGAGTTTTCATAAGCTTTTTTTCAACTTATTTTCATATGATCTCCAATCTAGCTTATAAAAACAATTTAACGTTATTTTATCTTTTGCTATAAAAATAGCTTATGCAAGCTTATACATAAGTGCTTATCATGATGCGTTTGTGCTATAAGTTGCAAATAAGTTGTTTATCCAAACATGCCCATAATTTGAGTTTAATTTTTCATTGGTGATTAAGTTGAGCTTAATTTGAGTTTAACAATTACGATTGGTTATTGTTTAATGGTGAAACTTCTGTGACTTTGCCGGGTGATATACAGTGCTCGCATTGTAGTGTTTATTGTTTAGGTTGAATGAATGACTTGATTTTCTCTTGGTGGTTCTCTCCTTTTAAGTCACAGGTTTCCTTCTAGTCCGGTGGATATCTCGCGCCATATTTTAAGGATATTTGGCTAGGGATTCTTTAACACAACCATGTAGTCGCTATTTTACTCAGACCCTATTCGGATTGGTCAGTCCCGGATCATGTCGAGTACGGGAAGGTGCCATCCAAGTATTAGAATGTCGGGTCACTAAAGCCTTCTAGTTCTAACTGAGCTAAGTCAAAATCTCGTGACAGTCGACAACCTTCAAACATGAGTCCTCCAAAGGAAAGATGCTTAGAGTGCGTGGTTCGGTCAACAGTGTGGGTTGGGAATGGAAACAATCTTGGGATGGTCCATTTATTTTGAGTGATTAATGTTTGGGATTGAGGATTTTATTTTCATTTTTTTTAATGGATTTTTTTGCCATGTTTTACTAGTGTTAAATTATGAACAAGAAGTAACTGATACATGTGAACCACATATGCTTGAATTTTATAGTTAGTCTCAAAGGTGAAATTTAGGAAATGGTGGATTATGAACTAACCTTCTTCTTCTTTGTAATTTACATTCTTTGAACTAGATTTCCAAGAGGAGATTTCTTATTTGATTTATTTATTTTGGCTGCATATGATAGGTGATTCCTGACACAATATCAGGATTGCTAAATCTAGAGGATCTTAATATCTCTTCAAATATTTTGAAGTCACTTCCAGATTCAATTGGCTTTTTACAAAAGTTGAAAATTCTCTCTGTGTCTGGAAATAAGTTGAGTGCTCTTCCTGATTCCATCGGTCAGTGCAGGTAACAAGATATTCTACAGATAAGTTTAGGCAAAACTACTCTTTATATTATTTTCGATGTTGTTAATTTGGGTAATAATTGTGGTTTAACATATAAGGGCAACATTAGATTTGAAGTATATAGTCTTTCCATTTATATATGTCTTTATTGAACTAATTTTATTCATCGCTCTTTAATTTTGCATTTCCATATAAATAAAATTGTTAAATGTTATTGAAAATTTTCGATCTAGGTCATTGTTGAACTATTTTATTTACAACTTGTGACCTAAAATATATTGCTGAAGTGTCTCAAAACATGTTACAAGCATGAATGATGTAGCATTCTGACTTCAGTTATAAACAGATGCTGCGACATATGTGAAGGTTCTGTTACAATTTGTTATAATTTTCTTACAGTTTGTTAATCAGCTAATTGTCATAACTGATTTAACAGAATCATATTTTGTAGACTTGTTAGCTTATTTTCATGTTTATATAAATAGCATATAGTATCTCTATGTGAGTAATCCAAGGAATCGAATTGTGAAGCACTTCACGTAAACTGTCTACAATTTGAAAAGAGAATTAGAGAGATAAAAGAGAATTGTGTAAAAATAGAGTGGGAAAGACGTTGAAATTCTTGTAACTGTTTCTCAATTGGGTTATTGGTAGGGGGCAAAGAAAAACGCTATGACAATGACTTGATCTTGTATTGTTCCTCATCATAGTGAAAACTTGCTTCTCTCACTCTCCCGTGGAGTAGGTATCAAGACTAAACCACGTGAATTATTGGTGTTATCTTCCTTCTCTCGTCTTTAATTGTTTCGGGTTTGCTTGTTAAGTTTTCTGGTTTGTTTGGTTTATTGCATTCTTGGGTCAAGTGGTTTTGTTGATTTCATTTCGTAGCAATTATTGTCATATCTATAACATATACTTTTGAATTGTGCAACATCTCATTAACAATTTGAAGCCTTTATTTGTTTCTTTATATGCATCTAAGCTATGAATGTCTATTATTATTGATTGAATTATTTGTAATTTAAATGATCAGATCGTTGGTGGAGCTGGATGCCAGCTTTAACAGTCTGTCATATTTGCCAACAAACATTGGATTTGAATTACAGAATTTACAGAAGCTCTTGATTGGTTTAAACAAGATACGATCCCTTCCCTCGTCTATTTGCGAGATGAAGTCACTGCGCTATCTAGATGCGCACTTTAATGAACTACATGGGCTTCCTATTGCAATCGGGAAATTGACTAGTCTTGAATTTCTAAACCTGAGTAGTAACTTCAGCGATCTTCAAGAAATACCAGAGACATTTGGTGATTTGAGTAGCCTCAAGGAATTGGATCTTAGCAACAATCAAATTCATGCACTTCCTGATACATTTGGCCGCCTTGATAGTTTAATCAAGCTAAACTTAGAGCAGAACCCTATTGAATTGCCACCTATGGAGATTGTAAATGAAGGTGTCCAAGCCATCAAGTCTTACATGGCCAAGAGGTGGATTGATATATTGGCAGAGGAAGAGAGGAAAAAGACACATGAATCGGAAGAACAAGGACAGAGTGGTTGGCTAACAAGAAGTCTCTCCATGTTGAAGAACGTTCCTGGAAATGTAACTGAGTATATTGAAAGTGTCGTCTCCCCAAAAACTCCCAAAACTCCCAAGACTCCTAGAAGTAATTTTCTTGATCAGGAACTATAAATCTATGAAGTGATACTCCAACAAAAATTGGGGGACTTGACATGGAAGCTGCCTAACGTATTTTACTTAAGGAGAGTGGATGGTAACATAATTTAATTTTAACTATATCTTGCATAATAGCAATTTTGTTTGCATGTGAATCGTGATAGAAAAATAAGAAAAAATTTACTTTTATTTTAAAGTATTTTCCTCCAATAGTCCAACCTTCGTGTTATTTATAGCTCCACATTTTTCCACCAAAATTAAAAAGCTTTATAGTTTTCACTTTTTTTTTTTATGGGTCATTTATAGTTCTAGTTCTTATTCTTAATATGTAATGTACGTACACACAGCTTTGAACATCCTTAATGGTGATTGCTATTGTAAAAATAGTGTTTACAATACACGACTATTTTCAAGCATTTTGTTGCAATGAAGTACTCTTCGACCTTTCTCTACCAATTACTAGTACTTGATCAGTGTTAACCAGAGAAGCCATATAGTGATACAGAGCTTACTAGTACTACCACACGCGTTGAAGCAAATTGTGGATGTGAAATGAAGGAATATGTGAGGTGTGCTGTGCTCACAAGGACATACTTTATTGCTATCTTTCCTTGGTGTGCTGCTTGATGGTGGTTCCTTAAGTGGTACTACCATCGGTGGTGTTGTAAAGCTGATAAGGCTTTGGTGAGTTAGAAGTTATAATTCTGCTCTACACCCAGCACATTTTGCTTGCGCCCTGCAACCGTTCTAAATATAACTCTGCGCGAGTTAAGTAACGCAGCGAGATTTAACATGCGCACCTCACAAGCTCTGCGTGACTTAAGTCGCGCACCACTGAGCCTATGCGCGAGTTAACTTGCGCAAGTTGGCCGGTGGTAAAAACTGAAGCACAAACGTTTCTTGGACGGTAGTCAATGGCTTTGATTGGATTTTACATGTTTTTCTTAAGTTTTTCACACGTATAAAAATCCTCACATACTTCCTATTTTCCTCACATTTTCTCCTCCCACTCTCTCCCCTCCTCCTCCTCCTCCTCCTCCTCCTCCTCCTCCTCCTCCTCCTCCTCCTCCTCCTCCTTCTTCTTCTTCTTCGTCCTCCTCCTCCTCCTCCTCCTCCTCTTCTTGGGGGAATAAATAAATTAGAATGAAAATTGAATTAGTATAAAATCGAATTTATTTTAAGTGCATAAATAATTTAGAATAAAATAAAATAAAATAGAATTTATATTTAGACTTTGCGCCATATTGATTAAATAAAATAATTTATTGAATCATATTGAATAAATAAAATATTTTCGACTTTGCACCATATTGAATAAATAAATAAAAAAGTAGGCACTTTACGCCACTTAAAGTTCGCATTAGTTTACAGTTGCGCCGCTTAACATGCGCAACGCTACTTAACTTGCGCACAAGTTTACACTTGCGCTAGTTAACTAGCGCAGGGGCATTTTGGACATGGTTGCAGGGTGCGAGCGAAATGTGCTGGGTGAAGAGCAAAATTCTAAAAGTTATGACATTTGGTTAAAATATCGTGTCCAACTTATTTGTGTGAATTATTTCAATATGATGATCATTGACTCGCCAAAAGAGTAATCACCTAACACATATATAGTCAATTAATTGTTTGATGATCTCATGATTGGTTAATTAAAAATGCTAACATGTGTGATTAGAGAATTGTTTAACATGAGTAATTTTTACACAAAAAGTTGTGTAATTTTTACCTTTTGACTTGTATTTTCAATATTAATTTTCTTGTTATAAAGTTTCTCAAACAATGTCCAATATCCTTTACTCAAGCACTTGTCAAGCAAAACAGTTAATGGAAACTACCGACAATATCCATGTAATCCACATATTTATGGAGTATAGAACAGTGCAAAAAGAGACCGCATATCTAATTGAGAAACTACTGTAAAAACATGCAATCCATACTAGTAGTAAATTTATATATAGAAACAACTAGAAGCTACTCACATTAATAATTTGATCCTAAGATCTGATATAATTGTAGGCATATCAATTTCGAAAGGAAAATAAAATCAATTTCGGAATTTTTTTTTCCCTTTTTCTCAGATTTTCTTTTATCAATATATATAAGGTAAATCTTAGGTATTTGGAGTTTGGTTTGTCGAAAAAATCTGTTTAACATCTGAATTAATTTTAAAATAGATTGATGTAAAAATATGATATGATATTGGATGAGAGATACCTACCTACTCAATCAAACTTGTATTCACTAACAAGTTTTCTAAGGATAATCGTTAAGAAATTCGATAGAAAAAGTATACTTAAAAAATGATGTATATTTTGAGCCTGACCCAAATTATACTATCATATAGTAACGCGGTTGTAATAATTGTTGATGTTAGGCTGGGAGGAAGAATAACACACTGTAGCATTCGATAGGAACTTGTAATCACTTTAGGAATATTTCCTTTTCTCAGACCCTCAATATACACCGTAGACATTATGCTATTATTTATAATTTATTTATTATAAATTACAATTTCACAGCCATCACTATGCTAAGTCCTAAAACCACCACCTCTCCAATAGCCCATGTGCTGCACATGATTGATGCAATAATATAATATAGTCCACCATTGTAAAGCACTAGTTAGTGGCTACATTACATTACATATATTATATATACACCAATTTGTTCTTCTTTGTTATTATTAATTTTAGCATCTTCCTTTGGTTTATGAGAGCCTGCTGCCAAAGTATGACCAGAATTATTAGCATAATCACAATCACAACGTTGTTGGTCACCTTGGCCGTGTTCTATTTTGTTTTCAACCATTCGAATGTACCCTTTCTTTACATGGCCGTCACTGTGGTGGTTGCGTCGGTGATGATCTTGTCTTTCCGAGCAATCATGGTGATATGGATCACATTATTTGTGCTTTTAACTTTTGCAGGCAACCGTCGCAAGGTTTTGGTTCAACGAGGTAGACGAATAACACTTGATGTGGTGTGGCACTTGGTCAGAGTCTTATTCAGATCAAATAAGTAAATTAGTTTCGAGTTTTCTTTATCATGATTATTACTACTAAGCTAGTAGTAGATTTATTATTACATCTTCATAGAAGATTTAGATCGATATTGTTTAGGAAAAAAAAACTAGTTGAATATGTTTCTGACTTCGTGTAATGAGCAAATAACTTTTCAGGCATAGAAAAATTACATGTAATTAACATTGACATCTTTTGAAACTTTGAGGGGAGATTCTAAAGCTTTGCATTTTTTTATATTATTTTCATTTGGTTGGCTCTGTTCCTGAAAACTCCAGTTTTTGATTGTCTTGAAAAACTTGTTGTTGTCTATTGTAAACATGAATTATCATTGCTTGCCCGTATGTAAATCTTATAATTTGGATCCCATTAATTTTTTTTCTTTCTATTTTCTGAAGCACATAACTTTTCTATAGAATTCCTTAAAAAAAATCTGTAGAAAATATCTTATATTATTGTACCAAAACGAAAAAGAATATCTTTAAAATCTCTTAAGATTAATTTTAGTTATTATTGTACTTGTTATTTTTTTTTTTTTGTGGTGGCCGGGGTTTGAACCCCGGACCTTGTATATTTTATACATTGTCCATACCAATTAAGCTAAGCTCACGAGGATATTGTACTTGTTATTGATTCTCGCTTAAAGACGGGCACATTCCTTTTGTTTTTATTGGTAATGAGCGATAAAACGGTAAAAATTAATTAAGTGAAGGTAAAATTGGTAGAAAAAATATTACCACAAAATATAATATTTTCATATAAGATCAAAATAAGGTTTTTTATGATGTTCAATATTTTTTTTTAAGAAACTAAAATGGATTAAAATACTGAAAGCTTGGAGATTTCAGCACAAGGAGTGCCAAAACCCCAGCTAAAAGAGTCAATTACAAGAGTGCCAAAAGGCCAAAACAAGAACAAAAAAGAAGGCTACCCTGTTACATAAATATTCCTAAGCAAGGTAAAGGGTTCAACCACCATGAATGGTAGGAGAAAACAAAACTAGGTCGGTTCGCTTTCAGCCACCAGTATGATTGGAGCTTAACTTTATCTAACAATTGATTAAAAGAAGCTTCTTTTTGGTGAAATATGCGAGCATTTCTTTCACGCCAGATCACCCACACACAAGATAGCCAAATAAGATTAAGTGTTGAGCGTTTGCTATTAGAGAAGCCGCTAAAGGTGCCAAATTGATATAAATGGTCTAACACATTTTCCGGAAGCACTAATTGGTAACCCAGCCAGTGATAAATGCCATACCAAAGTTTGCCAAAAAAATCACAAGAGATGAATAAGTGTTTTGCATCTTCTATCATGCCGCATCGCCCCACGCAAAAATGAACATTCGGATGTAAAATGTGTCTTTTGATTAAATTGTCCGTTGTAGGTAATCTATCACGTAATAAGCGCCAAGCGAAGAGACTGATTTTCAAAGGCACTTCCTTGTTCCAAATTTCAGTCATGTGAGTAACCGACAAGTTGTTACTGGTGAATGTCAACAGATGATTATAAGCACTTGTAACATTATAACTGTTGGAGGCATGCAAGTGCCAAATCCACCTGTCAAGATGATTAGGCTGCAAAACAATATTAGATAAAATATCACAACATTCCTGCACTTTCTCTTCCTCCCAAGCCAACAAACGTCGCCGCCACTGCCAAGCTTCACCCTCAACCCCCCACCCAGAAGAATACATTTCAGCCACAGTTGCCAAATTATTAGTAGCAAGATAAAAAAGGCGACTGAAACTATTCTTCAAAACTAACCCATCAATCCAAGGATCCCACCAAAATAAAGTTTGGGCACCATTTCCCACCTCCCGCCCAACATTATCATCAATCCAACTCCCACCTCCCACACCAGCCCCATTTTTAACATTTATCAAATTATTCCACCAAATAGAGTTAAACCGCCCATCCTCGACAATTTTACCTCCTACCCCACCGTATCTAGCAGATAAAACGCTATACCACAAACTTCTATTTTCAACCCGCATCCGCCAACACCATTTACCAAGTAAAGCTAAATTAAATTCCTGAATCCTTCGCACACCTAAACCTCCCTCCTCCTTTTTGGAACAAATAGTGTCCCAGTTAATCCAAGAAATTTTCCTAACCTCCTCACAACCCCCAAAAAAAAACAATTAAATATAGATTCAATGGAAGAAATGATACCCGCGAGAGCTTTGAAGAAGGAAAGAAAGTAGACTGGAAGAGAGGACAAGACAGACTTTAGGAGAACTAAACGACCACCCAAAGAAAGATTTCTACTCTTCCAACCAGATAATCTTGACTTAATACGGTCAGTCAACGGTTGCCAAAATTTTAGTTTTCGAGAATCCCCACCTATAGGCAACCCCAGATAAAGGAAGGGGACTCTGCCCAATTTGCAATTAAGAACAGAAGCTGCCTCAACCAACCAAGAATCATGAATATTAACACCAACTAACATACTTTTGTGGAAGTTCACCATAAGACCAGAAGTCACTTCAAAGAGAAGAAGCAGAGCTTTCAACGCTCTAATATTGGCCCAGCTTCGCTCCCCAATCAACAAGGTGTCATCAGCAAATTGAAGATGAGTGATGGAAATAGGATTATTTGCGCCAACCTTGTAGCCAGAGAATAGGCCAACCTCTACAAGAGCCTTCATCATAACATTTAACCCTTCAGCTGCTATTTAAAATAGAAAAGGTGAAAGAGGGCCACCTTGTCTCAACCCTCGTTCAAGTTTGAATTCATCTGTTGGGCTACCATTAACAAGAACAGAAGCTGAGGCTGTATTGACACATTCCATAATCCACTTACGCCATAATGTAGGAAAATTCATTTTTTTCATGACAGCTTCAAGGTATGACCAATTAATGGAATCAAAGGTCTTCTCAAAATCAACCTTGAATAAGAGCAAATCTTTTTTTCAGGCGCTTAGCATCTTCCACAATCTCATTAGCGATGAGAATACCATCAAGAATTTGCCTACCATGAATAAAAGCTGATTGAGTTTCTGAAATAACACTAGACATAACCCTTCGCAATCTATTGGAGAGAACTTTGGAAAGAATTTTGTAAAGACTTCCAACCATAGATATTGATCTGAAATCATTCAGGCGTTGCGGACACTCGATTTTAGGAATTAAAGCAATAAAAGTACTGTTGATGCCTTTTGACAACTTCCCATTCCTATGAAAATCAGAAAAGAAGTGCATAATATCATCACGGAGCTCCGGCCAAAAATCCTTAACAAACCCCATATTAACACCATCTGGTCCAGGACTTTTAAAACTTTCACAATCCCAAACAGCTTGTTTAACTTCGTCAATTGAAAATGGTTTAGTTAGCTCACCACATTGGCCTAAATTAAGCATATTAAAATTGAGATTCTCAATGCTAGGTCTTTCAACTGCCACGGATTTAAAATGAGATGAGAAGTGATTGAAAACCAGTTCTCTGATTTAAAATGAGATGTTCAATATTGTTTCTATTGCTGTGAATTGTTCTCCTAATGTTGTAGATTGTTCATGTTTTAATGAGGTTCAACCAATTTTTAATTGATAAATTAAATAATATTATAAAAAATGAAAAATAGTTTAAATTAAGGGTATAATTGAAAAGAATTTTTTTAACCCAAAATTGTTTATCCCCTTTATATATTGTTATTTGTACAATATTCGATCTATATATTGTTTTTTTTCTTTTGAACAGATTCGGTCTATTAATATCTCTATAATAAATAGGATTTAGTATTTTTTTTAAGTATTATTTAGTCTTTTGTATTGTATCAAGTTAATATCAAACATATTTGAACATAGTATCAATAGCCGATTTGATCTTTTGACATGTCTTGCCACTATTCCATTGTCGAGTTGTCAAGAGTTCGAGAATACGAGAGAAAATAAGATATGCGTTGATAATGTAAAACCATCCAATAGTAACCATTTATTTCTCCAAATCATCCACTACATCCCAATGTAATGGTATGTCATACAAATATTTGGTTTATGGTATGACATGGAGAAATAATATTTTCACATGCCCAATTGACCATTGGTTCAAATATTATTTAGGGAATAAACTCATCATTTTAGTCCATAAATTATTTCAGAGCCCGTTTGTTATAACTTTTTTCAGGAAAAAATCATTTTTCTTAAAATAATCACTTTTAAGAGTTTTGCATCAGTTTGTTACAGTTTAAAAAAAAATCAGAATCTAACAAAAATCTAAAAATAGATTCAAATAAGAAGCTGTTAAGAGCAGCTTCTCAAAAATTAGATCTTTTTTAGAGGAGAGAGAAAATATGTTTTAAAAGATTAAACTAATTTTGTAATAAAAAAAATCTCATCCCTTTTATATAGTTGTATACAAACAAATTAAATTATTTGTTTAAAAAAAGTGATTTTTATTGTGGTAAACAAACGCAAAATAGAATCTGATTTTTCATACAATCTCTAAAATATAATATCTAAATTATTTTATGTGAAAATCACTTTTATTTTAATCCTTAACAAACGGGGCCTAAATCAACGACCTTAAACTACAAAAAACAAATAAAATTAATTTAATCCTTAAACTATCATAAAAAACAACCGATTTTGTTATTTGAGGGACCAAATAGTTGGATGAGAGAATAACTTATGGACTTTTAGTTGATTTTTAATAGTTTACGGATAAAATTGTCTGATTATTGTTATTTAGGTCTATTTGAAATTGACACTCCTACTTAATTGGCCTACCTTTATTCGTTTTAAGTTGCAACACTTTCAAGTTTGGTTTCAGCTTTTCGAGTGAGTGTTATTCCAAATATTTTTGCAACTAAAAATTGCTTCCCACAACTAATTTCCCGAAAATCAATCTAAAAAAAACAAATAATAAGTCAAAGAAGAAATTTAGAGAAGTATCACTCTCCTCACACTCCCTCCATTCATCCTTCATCACTTTCAT
Organism: Medicago truncatula; assembly: GCF_003473485.1. Taxonomy (NCBI): domain Eukaryota; kingdom Viridiplantae; phylum Streptophyta; class Magnoliopsida; order Fabales; family Fabaceae; genus Medicago; species Medicago truncatula. The sequence goes on along the minus strand of NC_053045.1, from coordinate 51,465,330 downwards.
TATTGTATCTATGGGCTCTGCTCTGGTGATAAAGGTTCGATCTTTATTTCCCACTTTCTCTCTATTTTTTGTTTCATTACTTTGCTTTGAATTCATTTTCATTTTTTGTTATGTTATTTTTCCTGCGTTATGCACTATTTTAGTCAATTAGGTATTGCATGGTCGAAGTGAATTTTATCAGTATTTATGAAGCACGGATACTCTGAATTATGTGATTTTTTTTCAAATTATTATAGGTATAGGTATAGGTGTCAGTGCGTCCGTAGTATTTGATTGCATGAAACTTTTTTGCATGAAGTTTTTGTGCATGCCTTTCTAATTTCGGTTTTAGTTTTATTGTTTTGATGATAGAAACGCGGATATAACAAATTGAAATTGCAAGGGATGCATGTTACGTTAATTAGGTTTCCATAAGAATGATTTGTTTGTTCTTTTTTTTTTTTTTTTTGGTGTACGTGGACCTCTAAAAATGTCAAAAGTTTTCTTGTAATATTCCATGGATGTTAAGAAGATTTTCTTGTCACATGGATAAGACTGCTTTCAATACACAAGATGGTGGTGACCCTTCCGCGTATGCGGAACTTTACTGCACCGGCTGCCTTTTTTTATTCCATGGATGTCAATCATTTCGTGTCATCAGATTGTATGTCGTGTTTTTTAAAACACATCACCTCATTATTTGTTTTGTCTAGAAACTTCATGTATATAAATTTCGTAAGTAAGGGACCAAATCTGCAATTAAGTTTGAATAATAAAAAAAAAAATCTCCCAATAACATGTTTTTGACATATGATAGAAAGACTTCATGTAACGTCACTTGTGAACTCTCTGCAGGTGAAATATGGAAATACCTTCAGACGTTTCAGTGTTCATGTTGATGAGAATAATGAAGTGGATCTTAACATGGTTAGTTTGAAGGCTAAGATACGGTCTATTTTCAATTTTAGTCATGCAAATTTCATTCTGAGATATGTTGATGAAGAGGGTGACTTGGTGAATCTTGTGGATGATGATGATTTGCATGACATGATGAGCCAACAATTAGAATTCTTGAGGATTGAAGTACATATGATCCATAATCTTGGCAAAAAGATATGGAAGGAAATAATATTTAACGAAGAAATATTATTTTACAGTCTTGTTTATGTTTTTGTTGTTGTGGCTTTGGGTGTGTTGTGTTTAGCGATTGTTTTCAATCTACCAGACGACGAACCCACTGAAAGAAAATGGGTTAGAGCGTCTTTAGTTTTAGGTCTATTGACCCTTCTCAAGTCTATCATCCTCTAAATGAGTGAGTTTATCTGAAAGTAAGAAGAACTAAATTATTAGAAAAAAATAGTCTTTAGGAGGTTATTTGTTTATTTGAATCTGTCTTATTTTTAAGTGTTGGATTGTTAATTGGAACATTGGATGTTCTTGTGCTTTGACACAACAACATATCTTTGTTTTATATCATTTTATTTGATCTTATTTTATGTTTTATCATTGTTGATTGAGTCTTGTTTGAAGTAGATGTTTTAACCATGTTTTTTTTTACAACAATCATATTTGGGCATCTATATTGCTCTACATTTATTATATCACATTAGCATATCAAATCACTCTCTATTGTTTCTCTCTCAATGTATATACACTAATATAGAGTGTCTAACAAACATTTTTTTCCTAAGCAAAAATATATTAAAAGAAATGGTCTTGTTAACTTGTGTTTTTATGGTACATGTTAAGAAAAACAAACGTATAAATTTTTCAACGACAAAAACCATATTTTTTAATTTTAAAAAACTGAAAAACCTCTCTCTTCCTCTCTCTTCTCTCCTTCTCAAACCCCAGCCGTCACCCATTTCTTCTTTTTCTTCTTTTCAGAGGGGTGACACCCCTCCGAATTGTTTTTCCTTCTATCTTAATTGAATAAGTGATTTCACATATTTTTTGTTTTCTTTTGTTTATTTTTGTGATTTCGTCGTCTCTGAACGACTCTGTTTGTTTTGATTTCCCGTCTTTGTGCGGTGCGTTTTTGATTTCCCATCTTAGTGCTGTGTTTATTTGATTCAGGTTGAAAGATTAGCTTTGAGCAAGTGCATATCTGGTCAATGACAATGACTTTGGAGTCGTCAACTTTGCAGATTAAGAATATATATTGGTTAAGATTAAGAATATTTTTTTATTACCTTTAAATATTTTTTATTACCTTGAATAATGATAGACATCAATGAAATTAATTACAAATAATTACAAATATTTCCTTATTAAAGAATTAAATTTAATTAAGGAAAAAACTTAGTGTATTTCCTTATTTAATTTCAGGTTTTAAGTTCCTCGGTAGTTAACTCCCGAGGTTTTCCTCGACAGTTAACTGCAGCCGGATTATTAATTCTTCGGCAGTTAACTGCCGAGGGAGCAAAATCGTATTTTACTCGTGTTTCTCAGTCTTATCAAATGTGTAAACATCAATTCTCAAAAACTAGTGTGAAAGGATCCAAATCCCCGCAACTCATTGAGACTTTCCTACCCAACCCAAAACCTAATTTTGACTTCACAATTCAATGTCAATATAACTAAAGGGTAAAAAAGTAAAAACCGAATGGAAGAAAATAATAATACTTTTTTTTTTTACAAAAATAAACAATATTCATAATTCAAATTGATAGAACACATCGATATAATACAAATTCAAATTCGCTAAAAACAAGAATGATGAAACTGTGAACAAACTCACAACATGCATCTGTGTTAATAACATAAAACGGCAAAATACTTATGTCTACAAATATGACTATATTCAAGTCTCTGGAATACTCATACTCTACTCATACTCATGTCTCCGGATCTGCAACGTTGATGACACCAAAGTCATTGATCGAATCTGCAGTTTCTCAAAGCTAATCTTTCAACCTGAATCAAATATACACCGCACTAATTAGACAGGAAATAAAAAACACACCGCACAAAGACGGGAAATCAAAACAAACAGAGTCGTGCAGAGACGACGAAATCACAAAAACAAACGAAAGAAAACTGAAAATATGTGAAATCACTTATTCAATTAGGGTAGAAGGAAAAACAATTCGCAGGGGTGATTTTTGGGTCAAAATTGACCTTAAATCACCCCTCTGACAAAAAGAAAAAGAAGAAAGGGGCGACGGCTAGGGTTTGAGATGGATAGAAGAGAGAGAAAGAGAGAGGGTGTATGAAAATAATTATACTATAATCTATAAAATGTTTGGTTTGGGTGGCATTTGCATTTATTTATTACGGGAAGACTTGGGTGATGAATTTGCTTCAAAATATGTTAGAGTAATGACTCATTTTAAGTAGTTAGAAATATTGATGTAAACTTATTTATACTAGCGAAAATATGGGCACATATGTGCCCGTCTTTCTGCTTTTTTTATTGCATTAACGTTTGAAAATTATGAACGGTATTTTTTTATGAAATTTTGATTTTGATTAAAATTAAAAATATAAATATAAATGTTTGTTGCTTTCAAGTTATAACAAACCAAACTAACCATGTCCTCGTGAGCTTAGCTCAATTAGTATGGACAATGCATAGTATATGCAAGGTTCGGGGTTCAAACCATGGCCACTACCAAAAAACCAAACTGATTATGATTATCTATTTCAATGACACCTACAATATAACAAAAAAATATAATCTAATTTTTTTTTAATGACACCAACTTCAATCTTTATTATAGAATATTTTTAAGGGTATAATTGGAATACTTAAAAAGTAAATATAAATATACTCATCTAATGTTTTACAATTTTTAAATGATAAAGGAAAAAAACTGATATATATATATATATATATATATATATATATATATATATATATATATATATTGTTTGTTACATTTGTTTTAATATTTAAATTTATTCTTATCTATTTATTACATGTGTTATTTGTATTGAAAAATGAGGGTATTTTTGGAAAGGAAAAATCCAACTCAAAAGTGCTGAAAGGGGTAGTTTTCTTTATATATAGTATATATGTTTAGTCCTTACAAATAGGGGTCACTTGAGTTTTGGTTCATGAATTTGTTAATCCTTTCAATTTTGTTTTGCAAAGATTAATCACTCGAGTTTTAGTCCCCAAACCCATTTAATTACAGAAATGTCGCTGATTTGTTGACTTGATCAGGATGACAAGGAGAGAAGTTTGACAACTCATTAAAAACTAAACAGTATAGACGAAAATGCCCTTAGTTGTTCCAAACCATTATGGATTCTAAAGATCATTCTTTCACATTAGCTATAGAGAAGAAGGGAAACCACAATAAGGGAAGCGATGGGATGAAGTGAGGGAATATTGGTCATTTCACCAATGTCTGATGAAGGAAGAGGTATTTTAGTCAGATCACCCTCATTTTGTGTGAGCCAACATGTGGTTGGCCTATTCGTCAATGTCACATCAGCTAAATCATGATGTGGCATCAATAAAATGAGTTCAAGGATTAAAATTCAAATGATTAGTAATTGCATAAATTTTTTGAAAGGATTAGTAAGTACATAGACTAAAAATTAAGTGATTCCAATTTGTAGGGACTAAACATATAAATAAGTTTTGATTAAAACATTTCTTTATTTTTTTATGTTATTGACATTATTTACACGTTTTTAAAGTTATTTATAATTTACATAAAAAAATAATTTTTTGTTGTGTTTTTTCTCATTAAGGGTCTGATTTCTTAGATTAGAACATGACCTCCAAATTGTTTAAGAAGATCCTGGGGATAAGTTGAGTGGTGTACGAGAGAGAGTGTGATAGGAATATCGGGATGGAGAAGATAAACCATATGTTCAAATTGTAAACAAACCCATATTAAGAGAGTTAAACTATGTAACCTATATAAGCTTAAGGAGTATATTTGTACAACCAGTTTCTGAACAACATTTGGTACAACCATTTTTCCCTTCTTTTGCGAAAAAAACAAGAGAGAGAAATATGGAGATAAATAACGAGAAAACATTGTGAGTATGGAAGAGAGCGAGAGAAAGTTGTTCCAATTTTTTTTTATAAAATGATTGTATAAATATTATTTCTCTATCCGCGTATGTTGTACTTTTTTGTTTCTCTTTCATCTCCTTATTTTCCCTCCTTCATGGTTGTTGTGGTGGTGATCCCTTTTATTGATGTTTATGAGGTTGGAGATGAAAATTGTTTAATTCCTTGCATTTTATGGGTTTTGTATTTGTATTGAAAAAGATGAATTTTTTCTTTAAGAGCTAAGGACATTTTTGCCATTCCGTAATGAAACTAGCTAGAGTTCAGGAGGACATGTCTCAATCCCAATCAACACTGACATGCAAACAATTTTGTCACTTCAACAAATAAAAAGGATTGTCGGACTAAATCAAAAGTGACCTATGTTATAGGGACCATTTGTATAATTAAGTCTTTATTTCTTAGTAGATATCATCCAAAAGTACCAATTTTTTGTGATTGTGTGTAATTCTTCCATGAAAATGATATTTATACAATTATTATGGACAACTTTGAAACTACTATTTTTCATACTTTCAATGCTCTCTCTCTCTCGAAGTAGAAGCTTATCCCTAAAGTTATCACAAAATTGTTGTAAAAATATCATTACTCTTCTTCAATAGGTTTACCAATGTTGCGGTGGTGTCAAAAGGATTGAAGAAGTGTATAGAAAGATTTGATGGTGAAACACCCCAAACTTTCTGCAACCCATTATGCGATCCGACCTAATAGGATTTGGACCCACCAGAAGTAAATTTACTCCAAATCAGTCACAATATATCTTTCTTGCAAAAATTACCCTAGAGGCTTCTAATATTTCTCCCAACACCCCTCAAAAAGACAAAGATACCTAGCAACATTTAAGTGCATTTGTTTTTAGTAAATTTGTATCGTATCGGTGTACTCTATCAATTTAAATGAACGAATATAATTTATTGTTAGTCAAAGAAATAATTTGGCATAACATATTTTCTAATTAGGAATAACAGTGGAGAGAAAGTTCGGGCTCTACTCTAGTTAGGAATAACATTTTTTGTTTTGAAGGGAAACTTTTTTTTTTTTCTTGAAGCGGGAATATCAAATATACTCAATGGATATCTATAACACTTTTGGGGCACAAGTGAAGTGTATCGATTTTTTTTTAAGGAAGTGAAGTGTATCGATAAATGTACTCAATCGATAAATAGATATACCATTTTTTCGTTTTAATCTCTAAAAAAATTCTTTGACTATTAGTCTCCCAAAAGTTTCAATCACCACTTTTAATCTACTTGTAAATCAACAACTTATATTTAGATTTCATATTCTTGAACCACAATTTCCATAAATGTTTAGATTATAAGAATGTTTTAAAAAAATTATAATTTTTAAAATAAAAATATAAACTAATTATGAATTTTTAAGCATAAAAAACATAAAAAAATTCATATATGACACATGTTTTTGTTGAAAAATTATAAAAAATATTTAAAGATATTTTGTGGTGGTCGAAGTCTGAACCCTAGACCTTACATATTATTCACGGGGACCTTTTAAAGATATTCTAATAATATTATAAACAATCTTGGAAAATTTCATTAAATTTCAAAGAGAATTAAATAAATTTTTTTTTAGGTAAAAATAAAAAATAAATTTAGCCTAATGGATCATAATACCCAATTACGGGTCCCACAACAAAGTAACTTTACCGAAAAGTAATGAAAAAGCAGTATTAATAGAGTAAAATTGCGATAAATATTCCTCAAAAAGAATAGCGATATATATCACTCTTCACTTCAGTGGGTGTGTATATATAGCAGTTGGCAGGCAGGTTAGGGTTTCACTCCTCTTCCTTTCGTCCTTCATCTCTTTCGTTCTATCAGCTATGGATAGTCATCTGGTGGCAAAGGTCCCTTTCTTTCTTTTCTTTTTTGATAATGATTATAATGTTTTCAATTAATTTCTGGTCGAATTTTTATTAGTATATGGCTAGCGCGTTACATGTTAATTAGGGTTACATATGAATGATTTGTTTTCCTCTCAAAACTTAAGTTTGATGATAGCTATCAAGTACGGACACTCCTCGGATGTTGGACACATGTCGACGCATTGTGTCCGACACCGCCATAACACCGAAATATATAATTACACTGACATTAAATTATATGATATTTTCAAATTAGTAGTGGTGTTGGTGCCCGTGTTCGTACCCATACTTCATAGCATAGCATGACAGTGAATTTGAATGCCTGTTGTTATATATTTCATCAAATTATCCCTTGTGTATGCACTTATAGTTTTGTTATTTTAACTGAAATAAGATTTTAATCTCCCATCTCAAAATCCAGATTTTTGGTGCATTTACATAGAAAAATGTCACATAAACACCCTTTATTTCAGTACACCCTGGTACACCCCATACACTAGGAAGTGAAAAGAGCAAAGAGAAAGTGTGCTTGTGTGGGTGTTAAGAGGTGTATATTGTCACCTTAAGTTGTCTATGTATCATAACTCATTTACATATTGTTGCAATTTTGGTCCTAACACCAACTTTTTGACTCAAAAACCGTTGACTTTTCCCCCCAATAGTGGTAATTTTTGGTCAAAAAGTGATAATTTTGTAAGCACGAACATTCCTTAAAAAAGGTGTGTCCTGAAATCACTCACACATGTGATTACACTTAATTATGAAATTTTCACAATTTATTAGCGGTGTTGGCATGCCTGTGTCGTTTCTGTATCCGTACGTCATAGATAAGAGTGCAAAACAAAAATATCATATGTCACTTGTTATATCTGTACAGGTGAAATGTGGAAGTAACTTCAAGCGCTTCAATTTTCGTGTGGATGAGAATAATCAAATGGATCTTAGCATGGTTGTGTTGAGGGCTAAGATACGGTCTGTTTTCAATTTTACCGCTGATACAAATTTCAGTCTGAAATATGTTGATGAAGAGGACGACACGGTGTATCTTGTGGATGATGATGATTTGCATGATGTGGTGAGGCAGAAATTAGAAATGTTGAGAATTGAAGTATATGGCAATGGATTCCTTCCATTAGAATTCTCTTTATGGAAAAGTAAGATCAGTAAATCCGTCTGGGAATTTATATTGAAGGAAGAAGTATTAGCTTTTGGTTGTGCTTTTGCCGGTGGGTTGTGTTCAGCGCTTATAGCAATTATGCTCACCAAACCAAAAGTTGAATCCATCCTCCCCACCCAACCCGTTGAACCTGTCGAACCCGCCCAACCTATCCAACCCGTCGAATCATTCATCAAACCCGCTGTTAGGACAGGTTTGTTTAGATATGGTCAAAAATGAGTTGCAGTTACCAACCACTTATCAAGTCTATCATCCTCAAGAGAGTGTGATGGTCTCAAAGTATCAATAATAAACTATTAGAAAAATAAGTATTTAGCAGGTTATTTTTTTTGGATTGTTAATTGGATGTTCTTGTGCTTTGCATTGCAACATATCTTTGCTTTTTTATATTATGTTATTTAATGCTTTATGAGATACATGGTGTATATTTGGTTGATGTTGATTGAGCCTTGTTTGATGTTGGTGTCGTTTTTTTTTTTTTTTGTTTAACAGATTTTATTTATTTATAAGCAAATGATAGACTAAAAAAATGAATACATGTACTGGTATTGGCGGAGCTACATAGGTGAGGTGATGCACTTGCATCCCTGGATTTTAAAATTACTTTTATAATCTTACATTTTTTTTTTAATACTTTAAATCTCCTAAAATATTAACAAGTGTCTATGAGACACTAGTTAAATAAACAAATATAAATAATTTGGAACTTGTGTAATCACTTTTAAAAGTGTATGTATAGTTTAAGTAGTGTTAATTAAGTTAGCATGTTAGTTATGCCCTATATTGTTTCGATTCGGCCAAATCGACCCATTATATGTACTTTTTCTTTGTTGAGCTAAACTATACTATAAGCTATATTTTCAAATGGAGAAAACTTTGAGAAAATCATGGTGAATTTAGTTAAGAACCATAGGAAAAGTACCTAAGGAATTGTACCTAAGTTTTCTCCTTTTCAAATCCATTTTAGTTACTTGTTAATTTTGTATTTAAAGCTGTTGACACTTTTTTTTTTTTTTCCCAAAGCTTACACGCTTACTATATAATTTTAGACTTATTTTAGTATTATTTTTTGGTCCCTTTTAATTTGTAAAACTCAAAAAAATAGTCCATTTAAAATCAAGCTTTTTGGTTTCTCTACTTTTATATTTGTTGTAATTTTGGTCTCAATCCATATTTTTTAAATTCAACATTGAAACAATAAATCAAAATTTTTGGAGTTAAATCATTACTATAGGGCCAAAAAAACATAGCTTAAAAACTCAGTTGTAACAAATGTGAAAATTGAGGATCAAAAAGTTCGGTTTTAAAAAATAAAACTATTTTCATGAGATTTATAAAATAAGGGGGACAAAAATACAATTAATCATATTGCTTTTATTGATTTTTCCCTAATAGAACTCATCTTCCGAGTTTAAAAATTAGAAGGCTGAGCCACTAAGCATTAGTGATTATTGTGTAAGAAACACACAAATTTGTTATATATTACGCAGTAGTTCTAAACCTTTTTATCTCTAACGATGTGGAGCGGTAAAGTTGATAATCTGACGGTAACTTTTATGGCCTCCTGCATGATGCCCACATATTCTAGTAGATTGAGATGGAGATATTCAGCTTCTTGGTAGAGGTTTGGGTCCTCTTGAAGGATGATAGCATGTTGATGAGGGTCTTGATTTTCACCAACAACTAACGATAACTTTTGAAAGCCTTTCGTGATGCGAGTCAGGCGCTCACCTTGCTTTGTTATGACTTCAGAAAACCGTTGGACAAACAACAAGATGTCACGAAGGAGGTTATTAGTCCATGTTTCGAAGATAAACTTCTTGTTTTGGAAGTGAAATTGCAAAGTTGTTATTTGATGTTTGTTTGGATAGAGGTTGGCGACGACTAAGCTAGAAAATTTTCATCCATGTCTCATGTTAGCCATATGATCTTAGAAGAAAAAAGTTGTGAAATAGCGAAGTGCGTTTCCCGGAGATCACATCATTAATCCATTTAGACATAAGATCAACAACATGAATGGGTGATAAAAAGTTTAAGATGTTAGAAGTTAATTGACATCTCCACCGAGAGGGTGTGCCTGTAAATGCTTTGATGACCAAGTAAGTAAGTTTTGTGACTGTGAGGTTTTTAGGGTAGAGAATAGTGTGCATGCACCTAGACCATAAGTTAGGTTTTATAGTTGGAAAATAGGGTTTTAGGACCCAAAACCCTGATCGAACACTTGTCTTAAAGGATAGTTGTAGATAGATCATGAGGTGATCCTGATCAAACGATCTTGTTTGGGTCAACATCCTTGTTTTAGTATGCATCTAAAGTGATTCCATGTTATGGTTCGTTTAAGCGCTACATGCTTATGGTGATTTAGTTCACTTATGGATTAAATCTTGGCCTAGTCCGAAACAAAATGAATACAAACTTATGGCTTGCCTTTTTACTTTCCACTTTCGCCATTTATATGAACTATTTTTTTATTTTAGTTAAAAAAATGAAGTATTTTTATTTACAATTTAATTCAATAATCAAAATTTTTAAATATGGACAAAACATAGGTGCATTTACGTTTTTCGTATGGTTCTTAGCTAAAAATATATCTTTTTATTCATAATAAACTATGAAAAAATTATGGATCTACAGAAATCATGAATAATTTAGTTATGAACCATGCGGAATAAATAACTATAGAAATGCACTAAGTTTTTACCTTCAAATATTTATTTATTTTTATATAAAAAGATAGTAAGTTTTGGTATATTATTTTTTTCTTCTAAATTTATCTTAAAGTTTTTTTCTCTATTTTATCTTTACTTGCCAATCAAGTAACTTAATTTTTTTAGAAGAATCAAGTAATTTAATTGTTTATATAAATGGATAATATCTTCATTAAAAAAACAATTTGTATCGATAATAAAATAAAAAATTGAAATATGTTTGTGGATCCCAAACACTAACTTTGGGAAGAAGTAGCATCAATATCCTAGAAAAATAATAGGAATAAAAAGAAAAGAAAAGAAAATAAAAAAAGGTTATTGTCAAAAATGAATTTCTTGTTGGCAAAGCCAATAAAGAGCCGTATATATATCACTCTCCGTGTGTATAGTGGTTAGGGTTTCAGTTCTATCCCTTTCGTCCTTCGCTTTTCTTCTGTCAGCTATGGTTTCTGATTTCGTGATCAAGGTACCGATCTCAATTTTCCCCTTTTTTCAATTCTTTTATATTAATTTGCGTTCAAATCTTTTTCTTTTTTATTATGCTATTTTCGTTGAGTCATACGCTGCTTTTTGTTCTTCGTCCGATACGATTTTTCATCTAATTTGGAGTTTGTCTGATCGTGATTATATTGCTTGATTTCAGTGGTATAATATTTTATAATTGGATTTAATCTGAATCTAATTGCATTTTTTTTTTTTACCCTAGAACGTGGGTTTTATGAAAATAATTTTATGTCTAACATGACAGTCGAATTTATTTGTTTATATTTTGGTTAGAATTACCTTATCTTCTTATTAAAATGGATTTGGCTTTCATGATCGATGATGGTAATTGGTTCTTTTTACTACGGTTCCATGTTAGTTTGTTAGGGTTATATGTTGGATCAATCGAGTAGGTTCAATTATGTGATGGGTGGTTTCTGGAAATTCATATCAAATTTCATTGTGCAATGTGTAAATTAATCTTTTCTAAATCATGGGTACTTGCAAAACTATGACGTATAGGATGAAGAAGTTCATCCACGATACTCGTGGTACACCTCTTTTTTCTTTGCTCATTATTGCATGGTGAGTCCAAATTTGTAACTTTCTCTTATAAATTAATATGATGATATAATATTCTTTTTGCATTTGAAAAATTTAGCTCTTTCATGTTATATTATAGACAAAATACCTCTAAGTTGACAAAAATACCGGATTAGCCCTCTACTTTTTTAAGTTTTAAATAAGTCATTTTTAAGTTGTTAATTCATTCAATGCTTTAATGCATCGTTACGCTTTTAAGAATATATTTGAAACTTGAAAGTTTAAAAAACTTCAAATATGTGCATTAAAACTTAGGACTAACTCGGTGTTTTTGTCAAACTTAAATGACCAAAGAGGTATTTAGCCTATATTATCTATGAAACATAGTTAATTTTACACTAACATCCAATAAGAATCAACTATTTCATGTCGTTCCATTAAAGTGAGGTGTAGTGGTGTGATTTGACGGAATACATATTTGATTTGCCATTTGATGTTGGTGTCATATTAGAAATTAATCTCAAATAAATATCATGTTTTAATATATGATAACGTACTTCATATCATGTCACTTGTTATTTCTGTTCAGGTGAGGTTTGGAGATGCCTACAGGCGCTTCAATGTTTCTGTGGATGACAATAATCAAATTGATATTGACATGGTTAGGTTGAGGGCTAAGATAAGGTCTATTTTTGATTTTACTGATGATGTAAAATTCACTCTGAGCTATGTTGATGAAGATTCCGAGATGGTGAATATTGTCGATGACAATGATTTGAATGACTTGATGAGACAACGATTCAAATTCTGGAGAATTTTTGTGCGTGGGAATGGAATCTTGCCATTGGAATTCTCTCAATGGAGAAATATGATGCATAAATCTGTAGGCAAAATAATGCGGAAGGATGAAGCAATATATTATGGTTCTGCTGTTGTGGCTTGGGTTGGGTTGGTATCGGCGATTATCTTCAGTAAACCAAATGTCCAAGTCATCCACCCCCCACCCCCACCTGTTAGTAAAGGTTGGTTTAAATAGGGCCTTTCAAGGTTGTCGAAAATGATCAGTTGCAGTTTTGAACCTCCTTATCAAGTCTATCATCCTTTGAGAGAGTGTGCTGGTCTGAATAAGTAATAATAAAAACTATTAGAAAAAAAAAAATGTTTAGCAAGATATTTGTTCCTTTGAATTTGTCTTGGTTTTTAGGTTTGGATAGTTTATTTGATGTTTTTGTGCTTTGACACTTCAACATATCTTTGTTTTATATTATTTTATTTTATGCTTTATGAGATGATATACATGCTGTTGATTTGATCAAATGTTGAATGAGCCATGTTTGAAGTAGGTGCCGTTTAGCTATGTTATTATATTTATAAGCAAAAAGATATAGTAAGTTTGTTGTAAGGAAGATTTAGATAGAAGGAAAAAACTACCATATAGCAACCAGAAGCTGTAGAGGATAGATACAAAAGATAAGAAAAAAAATCCAACCAGAAGGTAGCTGGAAAAAGCAAGAAGAGAGCCATCCGTGAGGGTGAGGGTGTAATCTTGAATAAGGTCATTAAGGTGCTCTAAAAATTATGGTTAGGTAAGGCTAGAAAGAACAACTGGGATAGCAATAGCACACTTGTGTAATGAAAATAGTATGAAGTTTATGTGATGAAAGAATAACAGATCCCAAAACAAGGGGTAATAGATGGTTTTCATAACTATAAAGTCTAATTTGTAGTTTCCCTGCAATTTAACCGATTCTCTTGAAAAAACCCTCCCAGACACCCTTACCACTAGTTTACTTCCTTGTTGTATTTGTTTAAATGTACTGTTTTCATTTAATTTAATGATGTATTTTTTCCGTCAAATAGCATGGTGGTTAGAAATAAGTAGGTGGAAAATTTTGGGTTTGAACCCTACCTCCGTTATATTGCAATTTCCTATAGCTCACGAAGACCGTAAGAGCCCGTTTCGTACACAACATATGAAGGCAAAATATGATAACTATCCTGTTGTTTGGTGCACCAATAAGAAAGGATAAATTAAACTCATTTCTAATCCATCTTATTCACCTTTTATTATTTTTATCCTAGTTTTTGTTGGATTAGCAACCTGATAGCATAAAACAATCACACACGCTTCTTCTATTCTTCAAAAACCTCCTTGGACTCCCAACATCTCCCGATTCTATTTCAAAATCGTATTTCAGTTTTTGTTTTTTCTCAATTCTATTTCAACCATCATGAGCGACGGCGCCATCTAGCATATTTCATCAATTAGAGTTATATTGCTTGAATAGATTTCATTGCAACCATCCCCGTGAGCTTAACTCAGTTGGTAGGGATATTGCACTTTATATGCAGGGGCCGGGGTTCGAACCCGGACACTCCACTTCTCCACAATTAAATTGTGTGAACTCTAGCCACTAGGATATTTGAAAAAAAAAAAAAAAAAGATTTCATTGCAACCAAATGCTTCATTGCATTGGTGATCATCGATTGGCTTTTTGGAGTCATTGCAACCAATAGTTTTATTGCATCATTTACCATTGTTTGTTCCCAATTCCAATATTTTATGCATGGATTGTACCTTTTGATCCCAATTTTTTCATGTATTTGTTGCCCTGGGTTCCCAATTTTTTCCCGAATGTGTTTTTTTGACATATTTTTGTTTAATTCAATCAATAGTTGTGAGTTTCAAAACAAAAATTTCTCAATTTGTTTTGTTTGTTCTATCGATTTGTTTTTTTCTCCAATTTTTTGTTATAAGGTGGATCAGAATACTTCAGTCAACAGTTCTCACTTGCAATTTGTTGACGATACACTTTTGTTAGGAGGAAAGAAAAGTTGGTCTAATTTGCGAGCCATGAAAGCGAATCTAATTTTGTTTGAAGTGATGTCGGGATTAAAAGTTAATTTTCACAAGAATATGTTAAAGTGAGTGAATGTAACAAACTCGTGGTTGCATGAAGCAACACCAGTAATGAATTGTAGAAAAGAGAAATGCTAGGAACACTCTCTTTCTAGCACTCTCCCTAGCAGTCACTCTCCTATTGGGTGAAACTCATGTGGGTCTCACCACTTTATGTGGGATCCATTTTCAATGTGTGGTACCCACATGAATTTCAGCCAATAAGAAAGTGAGTGTTAGAGAGAGGGTGTTAGAAAGAGAACTCCTCATCCTAGAAATAGTAATTTTCCCTCTACTTATTTACTTATTTGGGGTTGTTTATTGGTGGTGGAGATCCTCTTTGTATTCATGTTTGCAAAACGAGAGAAGAAAAAAAAAGTTGCTTCACTTTAAAATAAAAAGTAAGAAAATAATTTCTTGTTGGAAAAGCCAAACGCATCATACACACATATTATATCACTCTCTGCTTCAGAGAGCGAGTGTCTTTATCGGCTAATTGCGACACTTCCTTTCATCTTCATAACTATGGATTCTTCTTTGCTGATTAAGGTTCCTTTGGTGATTAAGGTTCCGTTCTCAATTTTCCCATTTCTTTCTAATTTACGTTTTATTATTTTGCTTTCAATTCGTTTTTCTTTTTTGTAAAGTTATTTTTGCTACGTCATGCATGCACTGCTTTTAGTCAATTAGCTAGTTTTATTTCACGGTGGAAATTAAAAACAACCATATAATGAATTTAATCCATCTATTTAATGATTGGATTAAATTCGTTAACTAATTTTTAGTTTGATAGACGAATCGGATGGATAGTAGAACAATGAATACAATTGCTACCCCTATTTAGGAATTATAATGGGAGTGTGCTCCTTCTCGAAGTATTAAGTTCGATTGTGTCAATTATGATGGGTTCAGTTAGCTTTAAATAAATAAATAAAATAAAATAAAAAAAGGAATACTCATGAAACTGTGTCAATTGAATCGCAAGTGATACATTGCATGTTATTAGTTTAATTAGGTTTCCATATGTATTATTTGCTTTTTCCCTGAAACGTGGGTTTCATGAAACAGAATTTGGATATATATCGTCACTTCATCAAATTATGCACTTTTGCTCTTTATTTGAACTAAAACTTTATTTTAATTCTCATTTTAAAATTGATTTTCTCTCTAATTTTTACAGATCTTTGCAATTTTGGTTCTAACCCAAATTTTTAACCTCAAAAGTGTTGATTTCTGTCCCAAAAAATGGTGACTAAAATCCTTTCAAGGTAAAATATAGAAACTAAAAATGCATTAAGTTAGATAAAATAGAGGGACAAAAAATACATATAAGCCTAAAAAATATCATGAGTTTCTGGACTTAATATCGTGTCGCTTATTATATTTGTGCAGGTGAAATTTGAAAATACCGTCATGCACTTTCATGTTCGTGTGGATGAGAATAATCAAAGGAATATTAACATGGTTGAGTTGAGGGCTAAGATACGGTCATATTTCATTTTTAATGCAGATGTAAATTTCAGTCTGAGATATGTTGATGAAGAGGGTGACTTGGTGAATCTTGTGGATGATGATGATTTGGATGACATGATGAGGCAGAAATTAGAATTCTTGAGAATTGAAGTAGATGACAATGTATTGAGAAAAAAGATCACTAGATATGCCTGGAGTATTTTTTTTTATATTTTGGGTCTAGATTTGTGGTCGAGATGTGTTCAACGATTATGTTTAGTTAATCAAATGTCTAATCCATCCTACCCGTCGAAACCACTTTCGTCCAACCCGCCGTTAGGAAAGGTTGGTTTAGATAGGGTCTATCAGGTTTAAAAAAAATGAGTTGCAGTTTCGAACCTCCTTGTTAAGTCTTTCATCCTCAAGAGAGTATGATGGTCTCAACGTATCGATAAAGAACTATTAGACAAATAAGTGTTTAGCAGCTTATTGGTTCCTTTGAGTTTTTATGTTTGGATAGTTAGTAATTGGATGTTTTTGTGCTTTGACTCATCAAATTAGCTTTGTTTAATATTATTTTATTTTATGCTTTATGAGATGCATGGTGTTGATTTCATTAATGTTGATTAAGCCTTGTTTGAAGTAGGTAATCACTTGATACTGCTGATGAGATGAAACTGTTGATTTCATAATTTATGTCAGTCTTAAACTTTTTCTTTTCTTTTGCTGCTGTCCTTGAAACGACATTTTTTTTACAAAGGAACAGATGATGCAACCTTTTCACATTGATCTGAACTCATAAATCATTCTTCTACTAATTTACAAACATTCTGTTTTTATAATTACATAGAAACTCCAAAGAAAAAAACTATCTTGACCACTTAGGTTACACATGAACACTTTTTTAAGTGGTACAAACTATCTTGACCACACTAATAAATTGCTCATTTCATTGGTTGATCGATAAATTACCCATGGTTCTTTGAAAGTAATCTAGAAAAAACCAAAAAAAAATTACACCGAAACATAATATTCCTTATATTGGTTGGTGAGTATCTATCTTTACATTTTTTTTCATTGTGATAACGTTTGTAAATTATGAACGTTTTTTTTTTTTTTTTTTGTGAAAATTTGTTATTTTACTACTGCACCGTAGAAAATTGTTCGAAAATGACACCTTAAATATAGTTACTGAGACTATTCTTTTAATATTGAAATCAATCAATTATGGTATTATGACTACTCTACTATGGTATTGTGACCATTCAAATATGGTGTTACTATCGATCTAACTTTTAACATCTCCAAGAATTGAAGAAGAATATATTTTTAAGATCATTCTTAATATACCGAAAATGGACTATGATCTTAAAATATTATTTATTCTAAATGGACATAAATAATTGAAGGGGCCATGCTCTTAAGACCCTTTTTAATTCTAAAAGGACATTATACCGAATAATGACTAAGGTTTTAAGAACACCCTTAATTCCGAAAGGACAGAAAAAGAAGATGAGAAGAATAATAGCTCGTTAACACAAGGGGGAAGAGAGAAAGAGTACTTGACAACTCAATAGAACTCTTTGGTGTGTGAAATGCACTATGAGTTATCTATTTATAGAGAAAATTCACAATTAATAAGTGATAAACTTTGGAAACGTAATACATCATTACTTTAGAATTAAGTAATTCTAACATTAGATCTAGTACAAAAATATCTCAATTGAATACCAAAATATACTATATTGAGTACAAAATATATTATATTATGTACCAAAATATAAATATTTCAGATTGTCCTAGATCTAATATGTGACTTCAAGAAGTAATACTATCAAAGGAAAAGAAATTTCTTGTTGGAAAAGTAAAAGAATATTGCTTGTTGGAAAAGCCAAACAGAGCATTATATATACCACTCTGCTTCAGAGAGTGAGTGTGTTTATCGGCTAATTGCTACACTTCTTTTCATCTTCATAGCTATGGTTTCTTCTTTCGCGGTCAAGGTTACGATCTCAATTTTCCACTTTCTTTCTTATTTTCGTTTTATTATTTTAATTTCAATTCGCTTTCCTTTTTTATAAAGTTATCTTTGCTATGCCATGCATGCACTGCTTTTAGTCAATTAGCTAGTTATATTTCATGGTGGAAATGACGTTTTATTTGCATCTGATGTATGTTATTCACATTATTATTTATTCTGTGTCCCGACACCAACTCATGATTACATTAAATTATGTCATTCTCTCAAAATTATTATTGATGTCGACGTGTCAATATCCTTGTCATATCTGGTGTCCATGTCTGTTTTCATGGTTCATAGATTAGGCATATCTTTTTAGGTTCTGTTTGCAGGAATGTTTATTTAAGGTTTCGATTAGAACAACGAGAAACTTCCTTGGCATCTTGAACAGCAAGAAACTTCTGCTGCGCCAGTACTCCTGACCTATTTCATTATTCTTTTAGAAATTTAGGGTATTTAATCATCCAATGAAGAGGAATGAAACAGAGGTCTCATTATAAGGATGGCATCAGTTTCCTTTTCATTCTATCAGTTTTTAGAATGTCCAAACAATGGAATACCATATCATTCTATTCAAACACACCTTAGTGTTTAGATAAAGATGTATACCTTGTATGATCTTCTCACTTCACACCCTTGAGAAAGTCACTAGAAGCAATGCTATATGGTCTGGCTAATTTGACTTGTTAATTGGCCAAGTAATTGGTTTGAGTAGGTTATATATTAGAACTTGCGATGTAAGTCGATCTGATCAAGGCATGGTTTTTTCAGTAAAAATTGTGAGGCAGAAGGGTTAAGAATGAAGAGGATCTATCGCTCAATTATTTATTTATTTTGTAAAAGATTGGGCATGCTGAAGAACAATCTCACATGTTTCTACCTAACAGGCTCCCTTAAACATTATCAACTGATTCGAAAAAGTGAGAAGTTTAGTGCGACATGTTAATATATTTAGATTATATCGGTGTTTGTCTTTAAAATGGTTCTCTTAGACATACTTGACTACTTAATTGTAGCCAGCTATTGAAAAATAACAAATTTGGTAGGGATTAGAGTGGAAGAAGTAAGAGAAAGGTAAACTTATGAATTGCAACATAGTTGGTATAGATTTCTACTTTGTGATTTGTGATGTATGTTATTGGCATTCCTAATTTATTTAGGATGATTAAACATATCTTCTAAGGTTCTGTTTGCAGGAATGTTTATTGCAGGTTTCCATTAGTTTGTACTTTTCAAACATGTTACTTCTGGAGTTATTATTGTATGTGTTAAATTAATAACCTGCAATTTAATCTAGTATCATAAAACAAGCCAATGTGAAACACCTTTATGTCTGGCTCCTAACCTATTTCATTATTCTTTTAGAACTTTACGGTATGTTAGGAATTGGATTCGTGGTATCATGTCACTTATTATTTATTTCTGTTCAGGTGAGATTTGGAGATGCCTACAGGCGCTTCAATGTTTCTGTGGATGACAATAACCAGATTGATCTCGATATGGCTGGTTTGAGGGCTAAGATAAGGTCTATTTTTTATTTTACTGATGATGCAAAATTCACTCTGAGCTATGTTGATGAAGATGCCGAGATGGTGAATCTTGTGGATGATAATGATTTGAATGACCTGATGAACCAACGATACAAATTCTGGAGAATTTATGTTCGCGAGAATGAGAATGGAATCTTGCCATTGAAATTCTCTCAATGGAGAAATATGATCCATAAATCTGTCTGCAAACTAATGCAGAAGGAAGAAGCAATATATTATGGTTCTGCTTTTGTGGCTTGGGTTGGGTTGTTATCAGCGATTATTTTCGCTAAACCAAATGTCCAAGTCGTCCAACCTCCACCCCCGCCTCCATCCGTTAGTAAAGGTTGGTTTTGGTAGGGTTCGTCAAGTTTGTCAAAAATGAGTTTCAGTTTATGAGTGTTTATCAGATTATTTGTTCCTTTGAATTTGTCTTGGTTTTTAGGTTTGGATAGTCTATTGGTTGTTTTGTGCTTTGACACATCAACATATCTTTGTTTTATATTATTTTATTTTATGCTGCTTTATGAGATTAGATACATGTTGATTGATCAGTGTTCACTGAGCCTTGTTTTAGCTATGTTTTTATACTTATGAGCAACGATAGAATAAAAGGAATACAAGGTTAAGTATGTTGGGTACTGTTAAATTAATTAAACCTCCCCTCTTTTTACTCTTTTTTTTTATCACTTGATGCTTCTGAAAGTGATGAAACTGTTATTGTTCTACCATTTCAACTTTAATTTTTTCATTTCTTTTCTGCTGTCCTGAAAATGACATTTTTTGCAATGGATCAGATGAAGCAACATTTTCACATTGATCTGAACTCAAACTACTCTTCTACTAATTTATTAAGTGGTGCTTTTTGCTTTGATACAATTTAGAGAAAATTTAGATGGAAGAAAAAAACACTACCACGATCCACGCATGTTCAATATCTATAGTTCGAACTGTTAGTGTTGCAAAAACGGTGTCTCATCCCTAGGGATTTCAGTTAGAGATCCTATTACTTAATCCTGTATTATAATATGAAATATAAAGTGGTGTGTGATTACCAAACTAATCGAGTGTTTATGTTATCTAGACAATCATATTGAATGTTTGAATTTTTCTGAATAAAATACTAAGGCGTTTGATTTCACCTACAGCAATTATATCCGCTAAAATACTTATGATTTATACATACTGTCTCCACCCTCTCTTTAATTTCACAAAGTAAAGCTTCTCTAGCAGCATCCCAAACCTTTGGCTTCTCTGATCATTTCTTCTGGATCAATTCCAAAGTAGCACCAACAATAGACCTTGAGTAAGGCTTTTTGGTAGCTCTATGCCTCTTTGCCACAACTTCTTGGGCAATGTCCTTATGTTGTTTCCTATACATGGCAGTCCAGGTAAACTTTGAAGCTTCAACCTGTTGTGGAAGTAACTCTTTTATTTGGAGTTGACCAACAGGAAAACCTGAGACTCAATAAGGTTGAATCTGATTCTCCCTCTGTGGTTAGATGTTGGCACCAATGAAATGGCGCAACTTGATCTTAAAAACTTGTTGATGCTTTGATGTTGCCGGTTTTGGTGCCATAAACTCCATTCTTTCTTCTAATCAGTTACTTTCATGTCCATGCAAGATAATCAATTAGAAAAAGCATTAAGAACCATCAGACTCATAACTAAATATTGATTAAATATGAGATTGGATTATGGTCGGTCCAATCTCTCTTTACAATTATTGCTATAGTTATGTTTTTTTTTAAGGAATGCTATAGTTATGCTATCTAGTTATTAAAGAGAGAAATATAATTAAATTGGTAAAAGATCAACCATTGCCTTTACTAAGAACTTAGTTGCATATAATCATTCTTTTTTTTTTTTTTTTGTTGGTCAAGACATATAATCATTCTATTAAAAAGGAAAAGGAAATACAATTCTGCATATATGAGGAACAAACAAGGATAAATGGAAATACAATTCCCCCACGCCAAACCTTCGCTTTTCCTAAAGCAAAGTTTGACTCAAAGATGAAAACCAAGAACAAAGAGCTTAACCAAGTCAGACACCAGGAACAAAAGTTACTTAGACAACATTATTTTCAATTTTCAGGAAGTATCAAAAGAATGCCAATTAGAGACTCAAGTTTCATGCAATCAAACCTTTAAAAAGATTTGTATCACACAACTCATCACTCTCAAGTGTTTGAAGATGTGGATGTTGCTAGTTGCTGGCAAGTATTTTCATTACCAGATTCAGAGGTTGCAGAAGTTTTAGCTATACGGAAGGGTTTGAATTTGCAAAAGACATGTCTTTTCTAGATCTTATAGCAGAATCCGATGCTTCTAACGTGGTTCTGGCGTTGAATGCTCATCAACAATCTCCCACCTATGTCGGCTCTATTATTGGAGATTGTATTAGTTTTAACGGTTGCTTTCGCGGTTTAAATTTTCGGCATGTTAGGCATGAAGCAAACCAAATTTCTCATTATTTAGCTAAATATGCTCTGCAAAATGTAGATTGCATATGGATCGAAGAGACTCTACCTTATATTTCTGCAGTCTTGACATTTAATTTATTGTGAAACCTTCATTAATGAAATTGTCTTTAGCGTAAAAAAAAAAAAAAAAGTGTTTAAAGGTAAAGGGAATATAAAACTCAAATTTCCCAAGAAAATACATTACAATAAGTTTGTAGATTGACCAAAGTTCTACAGTCAAATTCAAAAACATGTAATTAAGCTTGAAATTTTATACAAAATTTTATTATTTAATTTTGCTAGTTACATTTTTATTAATTCAAATTTGAATCATAATTTGTTTAAATTGACGTCAGAATTAGACTTGATTTGAATCAACATTAAAATTAAGTTTTTAATAAATTTAAATTGATAAAAATGATAAATTAAGAATTAGGTAAAAATGGAAATATTTTAAATAAAATGGTACAAATGAAGAGTAAACTAAATTTATAAATAAATAAATAAAACTACATCAAAGCTCAATATTCTTTTATATGTTGTACTCGCATGAACAAGGGAACAACAGTCTTGCTTGTCTATCTGCTTTTCTTGAATGAAAATTATAGTCGGCTTTCAAGCTAGCATGACTAAAATTAAGTTTGAAAGTAAACATAAAAAATTAGGAATAAATTATCTCTATAAATAATAATCATCATATAAATAAAATCATCAATTAAACATTTAAGGGAATAAATAAGAGGGATAGTGATTCGAAGTCGGTAATGTTGAAATAAACAAATAAGTCATTAACGGTGATGACCTGCACAGTAGTAAACCGTTGAATAACATGAGGTGTGACAAAATCACTGTCCTTAGGGATTTATTCGCCTCATAAGCACGCATCCTCCTAGGATACAACATGTTCTTCCCAGATCTAATCACATCAGAGGTGACAGAACAGCTTGAATCTATCTCAAAATAGCAGCAGATGTAACCCAAGAAAGTCAATATTTTTTGAAAGGAGAGAAAACTATTTTTTGTTTATGTTTTTGGGAGACGAGTGTTTCTCTTGCTACTGATGAAAGGCTCATTAAGAAAAAGCTTCACTCCTATTTGTTTCCGTAAAAAGACTTTTTCTAAGCAAGTAAAAGAATATTTTGTCATGCAAAAATAAAGCCTTAATAATAGGGTTTTTTCTAGATTACCTTTGAAGAATGGTGGGTAATTTACCCACCAACCAATGAAAATGAACAATTTATTGGTGTGGTCAAGATAGTTCATGGATACCACTTAAAAATGTGATTATGTGGCTAATGTGTATTGGTTGGGGTAAATTACCCACCATTCTTCCATGGATACCCTAGTTGTCACCTAATAATAGCTATTCAATTGCGCACATTTGAAAGAAAATATAACTGTTTTGACTCAGTAAACAAGTAAATGTGCTTAAATAATAATAGTTAATTACATTTAGTATTGTAATTTTTGTTTTATTTATTTACATTAACTTTTCAAATTTAAATTGTGATTAGTTTATATTTAATTTGTTAAGATTAACTTAATGATTATATTATATTTCATTCAACATTTATATTAGGATTAGATCAATTTTTTTGGTTTCTCACAAACTTTCTCGGTAAGAGATAATCATATTCAAAATGTGTCACACACACTAAATGTGGATACTACTCTTGATAAGAATTTGAATCTTGGCTCACCATCTTGTGAGAGTCTAATATCTTCCATTGGACCTAACCCAATTGGTAGATTATATCAAATTTAAAATTATGATTAAATTCAAATATTTGATTAGATAAAGAAGTATAGAATTGTAAATAAATGAGTTTAAAATGACGGTAAAATTTGAAGAAAAAATTACACCGAAACTTAATATTCCTTATGGATCATGATTCATGATATATAGCGCGACATACCATCTCACAAGAGTATCACGACACCTGTAATGCATTTGCAGTGGGTCCCTTTTACTTTCATCAAGTTATTCGTGGTGTGCTCGCGATTTTTTCATTCGCTGTATATAGCATTTGTTCATGGAAAATGCTTAATGTTACGACAGAGTCTTGCACAAATTTAGACGAATGGTGACTATTTATTTTATTTGTAAAACACAGCAAGCTAGATTAAATTTCTATAAAGTATACAAGTAGTAACCACCATCTGCCAACACTTCTCAGTTTTTGTATGCTTCATTTCTCTCTCTTTCTCATGTGTTGTTATACCTTCTTTTTTATGCAATGATGATATCAAATATGAAGCGGTGAGGTTGGTGGTGATACTAACATCATATGCAATGATAGATATATAGGATTCTCTTGTGAGCATATTAAATTTGTTTAAAATGAGCCCATATATGGTGATTTTGTAAGGCAAACAAGATGTCGTGCATTTTGTGCGAACAAAAGTCGCATACCATATAGCACTACTGTTTGTTCATTCATTATATACTACTACTAGGGGAAAGAACATGCTCGTATATATGTTTTTCTATAGCAATTAATTGTATATAGAAATATATTTTTTTTAACAAATAAGCTTAAAATAAGTTTTTTTTTTTTTTTAACAAATCAAAATGAGATATATTAACAAAAAGTTTTGATCCCTAACACAAGTAGTGCTAAAGGAAACAAAACAAAATTACAAATAGTTCCAATCAAACCACAAAAGACAACAAAGAAAAATTACATCAATCAATCCCCAAATAAGTAAGGAGACGCTACCACCACATATGGTAACCAAAAGGAAAGCACACATTTTTTGCTTTCAACCATTTAAGAGAAGTAATCATAACTTTCTCAAGTAATTGTGCAATTGTTTTTGCTGTATTGACAAATAATCTTTGATTTCTTTCGTTCCAAAGAACCCAAATACCACAAAGCCAAACCAAATGAAGGAAAGACTTTCTTGGAGCATGGCTAGCTGAAGAGAAAACAAATTGATAATAATGATCCAACACCTGATGAGGATCCACGGAAAACACACCAATTCAAGTTTTAATTTGTTGCCAAAGATCACCAAAAATAGGATAATGAATAATTATGTGGTCTATTGTGGAGAAGACGCCACGCGCAAATAGAAACTTTCAAAGGAACACTCTTATGCCAAGGAGCATCCGAAACAACGTCGTGGTTATGTATCTTCTGCCACACGAGCATTTGATACACACCACTCACGGTGTAACCATCACCAATATTAGGTCGCCAAAGCCATACATCTGATTGATTATCCTGCAATATAACGTTAGTAAGCAAGTTCCTAATCTCCACTACCAACTCCTCCTCCCAAGCTAATAAGCGGCGTCTCCACCTCCAAGCCTCCCCATGTTCATCCCAACCTAATGCGAACATCTCTCCCACCGACAAATCCTTATGAATCGACAAGTCAAAAAGTCTCCTAAATCTCTCCATAAATGACTTTGTCCCCACCCAACAATCCGACCAAAAGAAAGTATTTAAGCCATTACCTAAACGTTTTGTTACACTTTCTTCAAACCAACTACAACCCTCCACACCTATGCCATTTTAAATTTTTACAATCTCCCTCCACCAAGCTGACCCCGTCGCGCCACCCTCCCTTAACCGCCCTCTGTGTTCCTCATAACGGGAATACAACACTTTATACCACAAGCCCTCCCTGTCGACTAATTAAACACCTCCAACACCATTTATCAAGAAGAGCAATATTAAACTCTTGTAATCTCCTTACCCCCAAACCACCAACCCCCTTATTCATACAAATAGTGTTCCAGTCCACCCATGCAATTTTTCTATGATCCTCACCCCCACCCCAAAAAAAATTAATTAAAATAGATTTAATGGAGGAGATTATACCTGTGGGAGCTCTGAAAAAAGAAAGGCAGTGAAGATGGGACAGACTTAAGGAGAATCAAGCGACCACCATAAGACAAATAAGTTTTTTTTTAAGCGTCCAATATTGTTTATATTATTCCTCTAGAAAATAGTGTTCGTATTATTTTGGATTGTTTCTCCTACCGTTGTGTATTGTTTATATTTTATTGGGATTAGTTAATTTTTTAATTGATAATTTAAATAATAATATTACGGAATGATAAAATAGTTTAAATAAAGGTGTAATAATGTAAATGAAAAAATCCAGTGCAAATATAGATATAAATATAGACATAATTATAGATGTTTTTTTTTTTGTTGATGGATGGTTCCATGCTGAAATGGCCTATTGCGCACGCTAGCCTAAGCAAGAAGTAATACTATCAACAGAAAAGAACTTTCTTGGTCCCAAAGCCAACAGAAGAAAAATATAAGAAACTAAATTGCTTCACTCTATAGAAAAAAAAAATATATAAAAAGTACGAAAAGAATTTCTTGTTGGAAAAGCCAAACAGAGCATTATATACCACTCTCTGCTTCACAGAGTCAGTGTGTTTATCGTCTTATTGCTGCTCTTCCTTTCATCCTTCTTAGCTATGGTTTCTTCTTTGGTGATCAAGGTTCCAATCTCAATTTTCCACTTTCTTTCTAATTTTCGTTTTATTATTATGCTTTCAATTAGTTTCTCTTCTTTATAGTCTTTTTATTACCACTTTGCATGCACTCCGTTTTTTTTTTATACTTTCGCACCGGTCTCCGACCCACCACTGGTGGGCGACTAATCCGGCTCATGCGTAGAGAAATGTGCACTGGCCAAGCGTTGTTCCCCCTGGGAATCGAACCCGGTATTCCCCGGGTACGTTCTTGGAAGGACATGCACTCCTTAGCTAGCACGTTAGTTACATGTACAATATTAATTGCTATAAATAAGTTGTAATTACTTTTCATTTGCTTAATGAGAATACACATTGCAACAATTTTTGCATCACTTTCTCTTTTTTCTTAATTCCATTTGTATCTTGCACGGCAAGAAACTTCTGCTGCACCAATACTTCTGACCTATTTCATTATTCTTTTAGAACTTTAGGGTATGTTAAGAATTGGATTTGTGGAATCATGTTACTTGTTATTTCTGTTCAGGTGAAATATGGAAATACCTTCAGACGGATCGGTGTTTGTATGGATGACAATAATCACATGGACCTTAACATGGTTGGGTTGAGGGATAAGATATGTTCTGTTTTCAATTTTACTGCTAATGCAAACTTCATTCTGAGCTATGTTGATGAAGATGGCGAGCAGGTGAATCTTGTGGATGATAATGATTTGAATGACATGATGAAACAACAATTGAAATCCTTGAGAATCGATGTACATGGGAGTGGATTGTTTCCACTGAAATTATCTCAATGGAGAAATACCATCAACAAATCTTCCCCTGGGATGATACTGAGCAAAGATGCTTTCTGGTATGGTTCTCTTTTTGTGTCGTGGATTGGATTATGTTCGATTATTTACTGCAAACCAAAAGAACAGATTGTCCAACCCGTCCAGCATGTTAGCAAAGGTTTGTTTTTTGTTTTTGGAAACTCGGAATCCGGCCCAAAGGTTCACACATCCGGAGGATCAACTTCATCAAAGTAATCGTTGGTTTAGATAGTGTCAATCGAAGTTGCAGTTTCCATCCTTCTTATCAAGTCTATCATCACTCAATAGAGTTTGCTGGTCTGAAAGTAACAAAAAAACTATTAGAAAAAAAAAATGTTTAGGAGATTATTAATGTTGCCTTAGAATTTGTCTGTTATTAAGTTTGGCTAGTTAATTGGATGCTCTTGTGCTTTGAGACATCAACATATCTTTGTTTTTATATAATTTTATTTTATGCTTTATGAGATACATAGTATTGATTTGATTAATGTTCACTTCAAGTTCAACCGTTATTGGTCTACCATCTCAAATCAACTTATATTCTCTGCTTTATGGCCAAAAAGACTATTAGTTTGTGACCTGGACAAAATGTAATTAATCTTCAAGAGAAACAAATGCAAATAGTTAATAATATGATGATATTAATAAGGGAAAATTACATTGATCTGCTCAGAGGTAGGTTGAAATTTCACTCACACCCCTACTAATTTTTAACATGACAATAACATCTCCTATGTAGTCTTCCATGTGATGAAAACCTTCCTTTTAGGTTAACGGTGCTTCTTCTTTGTGAACTTAAGATCCCCATGCAACCCTTGTGTCGTATGGCATATCACCTATATGGTGTTACTCCAAGTCTCATACATTGAGCATATCTTAAATGTTCTTTTTCAAAGACCCTAACAAAGGTCTCATTTTCAGAATGAGTGTCTTTGCACTATTCCTGCATATACAAATGGATTCCATTTTAAGCTCACCGATAACAACAATGCATAGAGACTAAAATTATTTTGTAAAGTAGACTAGTGGTTAGAAATTAACCGTGTATCCTGGAATTCGAACTCTTACCGCTGCATATATAATGTTATGACTCTCTACCAACTAACGTGTGCTCAAAGACAAAATTATTTAATTATGATATATGCTAAAATTGACATCTATACATGTACAAGTAAGCATAATAGAAAATCCCAAAGACAAACTCTCTACTTGACCATTTCACACACCACATCCTCCTAATTCCACAAAATGTGGAGTTTTAATTCTATTTTGAATTTTCAAATGGTTCTTTTAAAATTGTTACATGTAAGCATTAGCTTTGTTCATGAATGAAAATTTTGCATTATATAGCACTGCTTGCAGTATTTATGGAACTCGGTCTCCGCTTCAGAGAGTGAGCGTGTAAAGCTTTTCGTTCTGTCGTCAGCTATGGGATCTGATCTGGTGATAAAGTTCCTGATCTCAATTTCTCCTTTCTTTCTAATTTCTATTTGATAACTTTGCTTTCAATTCATTTCTCTTTCTAGCTGCTTCATGCACTGATCATTGAGGTATTGCTTATGTGATCAAAATTAAATTGATCATTCTTTGTTCGTTACGTTTTTTGCAACTAATTTGAATTTTTAGGTCTAATAGGGATTAAATTAATGATATTTGTACAATCATTTTGAGACAACCGGAGGGAGAAAGAGTATGAGAGAGATGCATTGCATGTTAATTAGATACCTATTGTCATTTCATCAAATTATGCCCCTAAAACAATATTAATTCCCATTTTAAAATTCGTGTTTGTTGTCTCCAATTTTACACATTATGGCAATTTTGTTCCTAACCCAAAGTTTTGACCCCAAAGAGGTATGATATTTTGTTGCAAAAAAGTGATAATTTTTTTGTATGCTCTCTTCAAATTCAAAACTGGGGCAACTCAGGTTTTGAAATGGTGGTTAAATTTTTTTCAAGTAAAATAAAGCTGTCACATGTGCATTAAGCTAGATGAAATAGAGTGTTAAAAGTGTATTTAAGCCTAAATAATATCATGTTGTTTGTCGGACTTCATAACATATCACTTGTTATATCTATATAGGTGAAATTTGGAAATACCTTCAAGCGCTTTAATGTTCGTGTGGATGAGAATAATGTAATGAATCTTGACATGGTTGAGTTGAGGGCTAAGATACGGTCTAATTTCAATTTTAATGCGGATGCAAATTTCAGTCTGAAATATGTTGATGAAGATGGCGACTTGGTGAATCTTGTGGATGATAATGATTTGCATGACGTGATGAGGCAGCAGTTAAAATCCTTGAGAATTGAAGTACATGGCAATGAATTCTTTCTATTAGAATTCTCTCAATGGAGAAAAATGATCGGTAAATCTCTCTGGAAAATAATTGGAAAGGAAGAAGTATTATATTATGGTTCTACTTTTGTGGCCGGGTTGTGTTCAGGGATTATCTTCAGTAAATCAAATGTCCGATCCAGCGTACCCAGCCGATCTGTTAGTAAAGGTTGGTTGTATGGCTATCCTCCCCGCCCAACCCGTCGTTAGGAAAGGTTAGTTTAGATAAGGTCTATAAAGTCTATCAAAATAGAGTTGCAGTGTCCAACTTCCTTATCAAGTCTATCATCATCAAGAGAGTGGGATGATCTGAACTCTGAAAGTATCAATGAAAAACTATTAGACAAATAAGTGTCTAGCAGATTATTGTTTCCTTTGAATTTGTCTTAGTTTTTATGTTTGGATGGTTAATTGGATGTTTTTGTGCATTGACACATCAACATATTTTATTTTATGCTTTATGAGATACATGGTGTTAATTTGATCAATGTTGATTGAGCCTGTTTGAAGCTTTTTATTTTAAAGCAAAGATATAGTAAAAGGAATACAAGGTACTAAACAAAATAATGATTTTACCCAGGAAATTTAAGTTGGCTGTTATGATTACGAAAAGTCCCTCCTTTTACCGTTTTCTTTAAACTTGATGCTTCTAATGTGATGAAATTGTACGTTAATGTGATGAAATTGTACCGTTTTCTTTTGTTGCTGTCACCGAAAATGACATTTTTTGCTATGGATCAGATGATGCAAGCTTTTCACATTGATCTGAACTCAGAAACCATTCTTCTAGTAACTTATCTACATTCTGCTTTGATTATATAGAAAATTTAGAAGAAAAAAACTACCATATATATATATATATATAAAACCAACCGGAATGTAACTGGAAAATAGCAACAAGAGAGCAAGAAGAGCTATCCATGATGATGAGGGTGTGATCTTAAATAAGCACATGAGTAATTAAAGGAAAAATGATTAAATTGTAATTATATTGAATAAAGTGCAATTAAGGTATCTAGAGTCAAGTTGCATGCATTTGCAACAGAAATGGCTAGTAGTTGAGTACAATTATTGGCATAGATCATCTTTTGCAGCAGGAAGTCAATCCTTACGATGATTAACATATTTGGATAGGTATATTGAGACACCTCTGCAGGTTTAAACTAAATGGTGTTGCTACACTTATCGGGAAAACAGGATTAGGTTACATATTGCTAACATTCTTAGTTCTTATTGGTCTATAAATTATAGATCTATATCTTTCGATTTCTTTGCTACTGGTGTTATTAGAAAAGATGTTGCATTTAGCATTTGCACTAAACCCTGCATTGAAACTAAGGCGATTACAAGTAGTAAATTGGATGACAATTTGTTGAACTCAATTTCTGTGAAGATTTTTTTTATCTCCTTTTGAAGTCAATATTTAAGAATACTTCATCAGATGAGCAATGAGCTGTAAAACATGAGAGCATCGTAGAAGTTATTAATGGTTTATATACAAATCCATAAATTTAGTCCGTCATCTGCTTTATTTGTGACCAAAGGAGCACCGAGCCGTAAAACATGAAACAAATATATAAGAATTACAAATTTTCAGATACTATCAAAAACTTTAAACATCTTCTACATTTTTTGTGATAAGTAGCTTCTCAAATCTCTAATACTCTAAAGAATTTGGGTTGGTTGCTAAGCCTGGAACAACTGGGATAGAATATATAGCATACTTGTGTAACGAAAATAGCATGAAGTTTCTGTGATGAAAAAATTACAGTTCCCAAGTCTTGCATTGGACGCAAAAAAAAGGTAAAATCAGAAATGATATTGGAACACAATTTTGCAACAAAATACAGGACACTGTGGGAGGGAAAGTTTCGTTAAGTCGACTTTATAAGAGGGACAAACGTGTCGTTTTGAATTTAATCTTTTGCAATCTAAAACTATTTTCTCTTCCCACAAGTCTCGCTTCATTCCCCTCTTTTCTCTTTTCCTCCACGACCAAATAATCACAACACAAGTGTCTCGATCATGCACCCTCTTTCAGCACTCGTTTACTTCACCTCCTTGAAAATGAGATCGAATTGTTGTGGTTGAAGATGGTCACAATGGTGAAAACGGCTGCGACGAACCACCTCCTTTAAGCTAGGGTAGTTTCCTACTTTTTTTTATGTTATTTCTCTCATTGTAACTATTTTCTAATTGTCTTTAGGGTTTATTTGCCATTTTGTTTCTTAGAGATTCTATTTAAATCATCCATTGTGTTTGAGTGCCAAATGAAGTTGTTGTTCTAGAATTTGAAGTTCTTTGAGACGTAAGCCATCAAACTCCTCCAATAAAATTCTTGTAACAAAGCCACAAGCTTTGCCATTGCATATCACTTGTATTACAATACAAACTTATCTTGCCATTGCATACATCGAATAGATATTTTCGAGCGAATTTATTTTATTTTATGAACGAAATATACCCAAAGGAATATGATACTCCTAATAATGAAGAAATTTTGTAACTTTCCTCAAAATGTCAAAATTCGAATACCAGAGCTCGAAGATCATTTTTTGAAGACTAATCCATGGAAGTTCGAAATAAGTAAATCCAAGATCATTCGAAATTTGAAATGCATAACTTTTTAGAACTCCATACAAATTGTGTCAAAGAAGTCTTTACACCAATTGTTTATAATTATTCGACATTCCAAATTCAAAGTATAAGAAGAAACTTGCCGAAGAAGACTACATGGAAAGAAGTTATTCGACACGTTACATATGCATCATTTGAGTTAGTTTATTTTCTTTTCTGTATAGAGTAGAATCAAAATCCAAGCAAAGAAGCTCGTTTCTATTCCATAAAAATTTGCCTGGTAGATAACGCATTCGCCTCGTAAGAAAACATCTTATTAGATGTTAAAATGAATAATGTATGTAATTCATTTCTATTTATAATGACCACATCTTTTTTATCTTTATTTCTTACTTTTTGCAGCCTTCGTGTATATATTTGTCATTTCTTGTACTTTTTATTTGCACTCACGTGTTTCTAATATTGTAAACTACATGTTTGTACCTTTAAAACCTATCAACTAAGAATCTGTAATATTTCCACACCAACGCATACAATGCTCTCAATTTATCTTTGGAATTTCAACCTGGTGTTGTTGTCCAATGATGATATTGGCATCTTTGTATCTGTTATGGAAGAAGCGTAGGAAAGGAAAAATGTGTGTAATGATGTTGGAACATATATGACTTTCATGTCATACGAAGATAATCAACAAATTATGACATGTAAACAACATTCTATTCATACCGTTATAAACTAAAGTAGTTGAGAAATGAGAAACAAGTGACAAGCAAAAACAAACAAAGGGGGTTCTGCGCTCACTCCCTCTCCCTTGTGACAACAATATTTTGTCATTTTCCTAATATGACCATAATTTTACCCAAGTTTACAATCCACTCAAAATTAATTGATTTGCTAACTCACACATTTTGTTTCAATGGTAAATAATTATGCAACTATTAAACAACTCACATTTTGTACTTTTTATTTCTACTATGCACACTCCTTCCAGAATATTACTTTTACTTTAATGAAAAAACAAACTAGTTAAGAAGGAAATAGCGTGTTTGTCAAGTAGTCTAGAAATTAAAATTCACTTTTTAAGATAAATAAGTGAGTTATTTGTGGTTTAAACTTAAGTCCTGCATATAACAATGCAATGCATTATCTTCTAGCTGAGGTATGCTCGTGGAAACCATTTTTCTTTCTTTTATTTAATCATTACATTTATTAATATATGTTTAGAAATTTTAAACAAGTTCATTTTAAAATAGATTTAGTATAAAATTGTGCTAAGTTTGTTTAGCAAAAAACTATTTAGCGCGAATAATTGGGTTACGCTATTTTATTGACAAAGACAGTCGCAAAGCGAGTATATATATATATATATATATATATATAGGGGATGTATCAAATGAGAGGAAGTGTTATAATGAGAAGGTGGGAGGAATAGATTATGACCCTTGGATGAAAATGAACAGTCCAAATTAAAAGGTTCACTTAAACAATGCACGTGACTTTTGTGGTTGGTCTACGTGCTTGCTGCCTGCCCTTTCTTCTTCCTCCTTCATCTCTCTCTCACTCTCAGAAACTTGCGTTAGCTTATGTTCCTGTTCTTTGATTTTCTTGTGTGCTTTCCTCCCAACAATCTAGACTAATAACCAACACGCTAGATTAAAGTTCCCTTTTTGATGGTTTTGATAATTTCATTCTATCAAAATTGAAAATCCATATTTATCTCTCAAATTAACTCTCTAACTAAAAAAAATATGTTTCTTAAATTAATCATAATTTGTGTAAATGAAATTGGATAAATCTCCTTATCAACTTGGTCTTCCACCATAAACATGAAGAAGCTTCCTTTGAACTATAAACGTGAAGCTTCCTAAACAAAAACAATTATCCATAGCTTCAAAGGGCATATCATAGGACATAGATCTGAAGCCTTGAAATTTCAATTTCAATTTCAAGAGTACAGTGAAGATTTTATTTTATATGAACCAGATGTGAGATGAATTTGTATATCTCTACGTTTGATTCTACAGATTTAAAAATAAATAAAATCATGCTTTAACATCCAGAACATGGACAGAGTTATAGAGATTAGAGAGCAAGTTGAAAGAGACGAAGAAATGAATGGCGCGTGGGGAAACCGTGAAACTAAATGAAAAGGAAACATGTGCATATTAACTAAACACTATCTCAACCGATGACTTAAATCTAATGGCTATTATTTGGTCCTCTCACCCTCTCATTATAACACTTCCTCTCATTTGATACATCCCATATATATATATATGTATGTCAGTCTCGGCTTCAGAGAGTGAGTGTGTATGGCGACCAACGGTTACCTTAGTGTTTCACTGCTTTTCATTTCGTCCTTCATCGCTTTCGTTCTTTCAGCTATGGAATCTCAACTGGTGATAAAGGTCCTTTATCTTTCTCATTTCTGTCTTCTTTTTTTCAATTTGTTGTGATTTTTTAATAATTGCATTGCATGAATGATTTGTTTTCCCCTACTGAAATGTGGGATGCCTATTGTCATTTCTTCAAATTTAACTAAAAGTAAGATTTCAAAATCCAAATATTTGGTACATATAATTTTCACATATTGTTGCGACTTTGGATTTAAACCCAAAAAATGTTGATTTTTGTCCCAATAAATGGTGATTTTTGGTCGCAAATATACTTTTTTGTAAGCACTTTTCAAATTCAAATTGGGAGCAACCTGTATTTTGAAATTGGGGCTAAAATCTTGTTCATGGTAAAATGGAGAGACCAAAAGTGGGTTAAGCTAGTTAAAATAGATCCAAAAGTTCATTTAAGTCTAAACAAAATTGCTATGTTTTTCGGACTTCATATCATATCACTTGTGAACTCTGTACAGGTGAAATTTGAAAATACCTTCAAGCGCTTCAATGTTAGTGTGGATGAGAATAATCGAATGGATCTTAAGATGGTTGAGCTGAGGGCTAAGATACGGTCTGATTTTAATTTTACTGATAATGCAAATTTCAGTTTGAGATATGTTGATGAAGAGGGCGACTTGGTGAATCTTGTAGATGATGATGATTTGCATGACATGATGAGGCAGCAATTAAAATACTTGAGAATTGAAGTACAATATGGCAATGGATTCTTTCAATTGAGAAAAATGATCAGTAAATCTGTGTGGAAAATACTACAGAAGGAAGAAGTGTTATATTATGGTTCTACTTTTTGTGGCCGGGTTGTGTTCAGTAAATCAAATATCCGATCCATCGGCCGACCCATTAGTAAAGGTTGGTTGTATGGCCATCCTCCCCGCCAACCTGTCATTAAGAAAGGTTAGTTTAGATGCGGTCTATCAGCCAGCGTGACCCATCGTTAGGAAAGGTTAGTTTAGATAGGGTCTATAAAAATTGAGTAGCAGTGTCCAACTTCCTTATCAAGTCTATCATCACATCAAGAGAGTGGGATGGTCTGAACTCTGAAAGTATCAATGAAAAACTACTAGGCAAATAAATGTTTAGCGGGTTAATGGTTCCTTTGAATTTGTCTTAGTTTTTATGTTTGGATAGTTAGTTATCTTTATTACTTTATTTTATGCTTTATGAGATACATGCTACTGATTTGATCATTGTTTGAATTAGGTGTTGTTTGACTATGTTTTTTGTTTATAAGCAAAGATATAGTAAAAGGAATACTAGGTTACTGATACAAAATAATGATTTTAACGCAGGAAATTGAGTTGGTTGTTATAATGATGAAACTGTTATTGGTCTACCATCTTAACTTAACTTATATCCTCTGCATTAGAAGTAGCATACTTGTGTAATGAAAATAATATGAAGTTTCTGTGATGAAAGAATCATAGTTCCTAAGTCCTGCATTGGACCCAAAAAAATGGTTTTTATGATGATAATGACTAATTTGTATTTCCCCTGCAACTTCAACGATTCTCTTTAAAAACCCTCAAAAATCCTTCCCACTTGTTTACTTCCTTGTACTGGTATTTGTTTAAAGTTGGAATGTGAAAAGTATGTGCTACAATCAAAAGGAGTAACTTTCTGCAGCCAAAATTGATCGCGTTGCATGGTTGATTCTTAATCTACTCCCTCTTCTTTTTATCACACCCTTGTCTTAATGTGTAATGGAAGTTTTTTTTTTTTGACTTTCGCAACGGTTTCCGACTCATCAAAGGTGGACGACTAATCCGGCTCGTCCGTAGAGGCATGCGCACTGGCCAAGCGTTCTTCCTCCTGGGAATCGAATCCAGTATTCCCCAAATACGTCCTTGGAATGAGCTTCTTGCCACTGGAGCCCAAGCAACTTGGTTATGTGTAATGGAAGCTTGATGAAAGAAGGAAATAAATCAAGATGCATAAGAAGATGATGAAAGAAAAATTAGAGTTTTTATAATTACACCCTGTTTAATCATGGTTGCACCCCAAAATGACAAAATTACCCTTCCATAAAATTTAATTTTCAAAAAGTATCTTCCTTTTTTCTTGGTTACACCCTAAAATCCCTCTTCAGTTTAAGTAGGTCATGTAAATTTAGTTTCAGTAGGTCATGTAAACTGAGTTTAAGTGTACATACTTAAACTCAGTTTAAGTAGGTCATGTAAACCGAGTTTAAGTGTGCATTTAAAAGTTCAACCTTGTTCAATGATCCTACGTAATCTCAGTTTAAATATGTACATGTAAACTTATTTTAAGTAGGTCATGTAAACTAAGTTTAAGTGTACATACTTAAACTCAGTTTAAGTAGGTCATAAAAACATGTAATCTACTTAAGCTTAGTTTAGATGACCTACTTAAACTGAGTTTACATGACCTACTTAAACTAAGTTTAAGTATACATCTAAAAGTTCAATCTTGTTCAATGATTATACGTAATATCAGTTTAAGTATGTACATGTAACCTTAGTTTAAGTAGGTCATGTAAACTCAGTTTAAGTGTACATACTTAAACTCAGTTTAAGTAGGTTATGTAAACTAAGTTTAAGTAGATTATGTTAACCTCAACAATGTAAAACTAAAACTGTCGTATAGTGCAGTTGAACAAAAAGAAGAAAATTGAAACCAGCGCTATTGGAAAAGAAGAAAAAATTCACTTATTTATATGCAATCGAGTATGAATGAAAGATGTTTTGATTCACTCTTTAATCTTCCATAGAGATTAATTGAACATCAGGATTGTTTGATCGTTGATGGGTGAAAGAGAGTGAAATTTTAGAGTGACAATGAATGAAAATAAGATTTTAAGAAAATTTATATAAAAGGACAATTTTGGTATTATCAAAAACTTTTTAAAAAAACTGGGTGTAACCAGAAATATATAGGGTGTGAATAGAAAAACTCGAAAAATTATTGTTAGCCATCAAGAAAAAGGAATCTAATAAATGCAAAATCAATAGCAATAATTGTGTTATAATTTACTAATTCTCCCTGAATTTGTTGTGCACGATCATAATGCCTAGGCTGATTTCGAGAGTTTTTCAATGAAATTTGGCTTCTGGTTCTTGCCATGTTGTAGAATCTTCAGGTCATGACAAGCATATTTTTTGCTTTTGTATTTTTTTCTTATGTTTGAAGTTTGAACAATTGAAAAGCTAGAATTGCAACCAAATCCATTAAATAAATAAAAAAACTTGTGTTTACAAACTAGAATTTGTGCTACAATTGATTCATTGAAAGCATTATAATAAGTTAGAAGCAATGTAGAGATGAAAAGAGGAGAAGAGGAAGAGAACGAGAAATGGGTTTCCGTGGACGAGGGTTTGATTTTGAAAATTTAATTTTACAATAATGGTATTTTGGCCATTTTAGGGTGTAACTAGATCATTATGGCCATGGGAGTGTTACTAGAAAAACTCAAATAAATTTTGCATTATTGTTTAAACATTTTAAAATATTAAATGAACATTTTTCAACAAAATATTTATATCTTTAGCTTCTTAGCTTTTGGCTCAAGAGAACTCACTTGGGTTAACTCACTGGTATTGGCTTGAAACATGAGAGTGTGCTCCTCTTTAAAGTCTCAAGTTTCATTCCCTCCGATGCCAATTTGGATGGACTAACTTAGATTCTTAAAAAAAAAAACTTTTGGCTCAAGAGCACAAGTTAATATTTTGCATAAAAATACAATAGGATTTCCCATTGTTGTTTTTTTTTTTTTCCTACATTCACACAATTAAGATATTGTTAGGTGTCTGATCTTGATACACAGTTCAGAAAAAACATATTTAATTTTTAGTGTTTAATTCTAAAATACGAAACTCAAATCAGAGTCGTCCGATCTTGATCAAATAGTTATCGACGCATGACTACGTGACTGTATGATTTTGTCAAGTGCATCAAATCGTGATCCTTGCATACCTTGTACTACCTTTGTCCCTAATTATAGGTCCTTTTGAAAAAATAATAGAGATTAAAAAAATTAAAAGTGATAATAAATTTGTTCGTAATTGTTATTGCTTTTACAATTTTATAATTTAAGAGAGAGTTAATGTATGTTTTCAATATAATATTTAACGATGATGGAAGAAAAAAAATCAATAGTATATATGTATATAAAGTAAGGTTTTTATGCCACGTGTCATTTCCACATTCATTCTTAATATTTTTATTATTTTTAATTTTTAAAACCAATATTTTATTTGGAATGAATATCTCAACAAACTTTTGATCTTATCTACTCAATATTTTATTTAATTTTTTTTATTGAATTTCTAATATTTATGTAGCAAAAATATCTCTGCAAACTACATATAATAATACTTTCAACAAAGTTTGCATATATGATCTTATTTTATAATTTAAAAAGGCATTTTTTTTATTTTAGGAAAAGAAACTTCTATTAGTTATCAAGTAATCTTTTAGCACCGTACCATTCAATTAGTGTTTCTTTTTGAGAAAAAAAAGGTTTCGATTAGTTATTATGTTATCTTTTAGCAACATATTTTAATACAAATGTTAACTATAAATAAAGAAATTTTTGTCAATCACATATTCACATATTTTAAGCATAAACGAAAACCCCAAACCTTCTTTTCATCTATCATTTTTCCTTCTTCGTGTTTGCCACTAGTATTACTGCCCTCCAATTTTTTAATACCCCCAGCCATTTTCTGTCCCCTTGTTTTAGTCTTTTAGGCCTATTTGAATTAGGTCCTCTTACTTTCGGTGTTAGGTGGGGGTTCCTCATGTATACGGTAGTCATTTTCACCTTTGGGTGTACCGCATATATACGGCACCTTATATTTATCTTTTAAAAAATATAAATAGAACATTGCTCTTTTAAAAATAATACGTTTTGATTTTATCACTGACCTCTTTTCATTCCCAGAGTCGAGCCTCCGAATTCTTAGAGATGGCCATATATATATATATATATATATATATATATATATATATATATATATCCACTTTTTAATATAACATGTTTTCATCTTTTTGTTATTTTTATTTTTTTTATTTTTGCAAACATCTTAAACCACTTCTATTGATGTTTACACACACATTTACAATACCTTATTCAATTTTGATTCCCAACTAATCAGATCATAAATTTCATCATTCTATTTTTTATTTTTATTTTCAAAAAATTATGGATACAAAATTTAACTCCATTGATGATGACGTCAATCAATCAATAATATATAAATAAAATAAGGTATTTTATATCACGTTTCGACTCCACGTTTATTCTAATTTTTTTTATTAATCTTCTATTTTTACGTGAAGATTTAATTTTGCACAGTTATCTCAACAAAAAATTCCTTTCATTAAAAATATTTTCTTCTTCTTTCTATTTAGCATATACCCCTCTCTCTCAACAAACTATATACATTACATTGATATTTTTCAATAAATACGTTACTTCATTATTTGATTAAATAATATTTTTTGTACAATTATTAAAAGTATAATTTAATTTTATCATAATTTATTTAAATAATTTTTTTCCATATTCAATATTTTTGTCGCTTTAAGAGGTCACATATATTTAATCGATGTGATTTTTATGGATGATAGAGCATGCATCAATTTTTTTTCTTTGTGAACTTTTACTAAAATGGTTTCACATTAACTTAATTATTTTTCAATGCTAATATTTATTTAATTTTGTTTTTGAAGAAATTTATTTAATTTTGTTGTTGGTGATATTTTAGGAGATCAAAATTCAATGCATTGTGTGAGGCGACAATGTTACAAAATATCAATCTATGTTATTATAAAAAAAAAATATCAATATGCGTTGATTGATGTAATATGTTATGAGATAAAAAGTATCTTAATTCCTAATAACAACCATAAATTTAAACCAACTTCATATTAATATATCATATTTCATAAAACTACAACCATTGTGAAGCCGTATAATTTTTTTTTAAGGAGTTAATTTATATGTATTTTGTCTATTTATTATACTTTTTTTTGTTAACCATGATATAGGTTCACAAATTTCACCATCGTTAGAGATGATTAATCTCCATCAAGAATCGATGGAGCATAAAAGATGTGTTATTTCCTTTCAATCAAATTTTTTCTCATACACATGAGCCACGAAACAAACTCATGACCACATGTTTAAAGGGACCCAAAACTCTTACCACTTGGACCAATTCATAATTGATTGTGTTACACTTTTTATTCTTACATTGGATATTCATCTCACCATTTATATTTATTTTTAAGATATTATTATAACTGTAAATTTAACTAAATTCAAGCTAATACACATATATTCGTGCATACAAACTTATTTAATATCTAACCCGGACAACGCCGGAGCTCTAAACTAGTATAAAATAAATAAAGATGTTTTGGTAAAAAATTAATTAATGTACTTAAAAATACCAAAATTATCCGATCAAAAGAGACAATTTTTTATTCAAAAATGGTCTCATATTTATGTCGGATGCAATATACAAAATCAAATACTTACGGATTAAGGAAAATAAATAAATATCATATAGTTGAATGGATAATATCTATATGCGGGTCCTACAGCTAAACTTTGCGAAGAAGTAATATAAATAAATGAAGAAAAAAAAATCAAAAAAAGAAAATTTCTTGTTCCCAAAGGCAAAGAGAGCAGTATATATCTCACTCTCCGCTTCATTTAGCGTTAATAGCGGCTCACCGGTACGCTAAAGCTTCTTCTTTTATAACTCTCTCAATTTCTCATCCGAATTACAATTTTCATTCTGTTAGGGTTAGGGTTTCATCGCTCTTCCTCTCTCGCTTAATCGCTACGCTTTTTCTTTCAATCCTCCTTCGCTTTCCTTCTTCGTAGCCATGGATTCTTCTCTCGTTATCAAGGTACCGATCGATCTCAATTTTTCCCTTTCTTTTTCCAATTTTTGTTTCATTATTTTGTTTTCGTTGCGTCATGCACTGGTTCTGGTTTTTCCATGTGGAATTCAAATTAATCGTTGTGTTTGTGACGGTTTTGATTTCGTGTCTGATATTTATTATATTGTTTTCAATTGTTGGTCGATTTTTTTTATAATTGGATTGCTTTGAATGAGAATTTATGTTAATCGCTTAAAAATTTTGCTTATGTTTTGATAATCGGAACTGAAACTGGTGAATTGTGATGCATGTTGGGTTTTCATGAATTATAATTTTACTCCTAACATGATAATCGGATTTATTATAGGTTTCTGTTTTCTCACACACTCCTAATTGAAGGTTTTGTTTAGGAGTACCTTATCTCATGAATATAGATTAACTTTCATGAATGAGGATATGGATTATTATGGTTCAATATTAGTTTATTAGGGGTATATCTTCGATTGAAGACTGAAGGTTCCAGTAGGTTTTATTGGTGTGATATGTGATCAGTTTCTATATGTCTATCCACATTTAATTGGAATTCATTTTGCAAGACTTTACTAATAAGTAATATTATTTTATTTTATTTTTTTACATTTTTTTACGTATAAAATGGCCTGAATTCATATCATGTCACTTATTATTGTTGTACAGGCGAAATATGGAGATGCCCTTAGGCGCTTCAATGTTCGTGTGGATGAGAACAATCGGTTGGATCTTAACATGGTTGGGTTGAGGTCTAAGATATGTTCTATTTACAATTTCCCTGCTGATGTGAATCTAACTCTGAGATATGTTGATGAGGATGGCGACTTGGTGAATCTTGTGGATGATGATGATTTGCATGATGTGATGAGACAGCAATTAAAATTCTTGAAAATTGATGTCCAGATGATCAATCAATCTGGTGCTAAATCTGATGCTGGTGGCTCTAGTGGGAGTGCCACCCCTTTGTCATATCCTCCTGTCTCAGACCCTTTCCTGAACTTTGTTAAAGCTGATGCTTTGCAAGCTCTGCCGGAGCCAATACGCGAGGCTCTTTATTCATCATTTTCCAAGGCTGCATCTTCAAATCCAGTGCTAGCAAATATTGCTGATTCAATTTCCAAAATTGGACAGTCCATTCTAAACCCTCAAGGCCAATCTCACGTTGCAAGTGGTACAAGCTCAAAAAACGGCCTTCCCAGTGAATCTGTCACTCCTAAAGCAAAAGGTCCGCAGTCTCCATGTGTGGATTCTGCTCCCATTGCCGGTGACTATGCTAGATCTAGTGGAACTGCCATCCCCTTAAGATCTCCTGGGAATGTTGTTAAAACTAATGTTTCAAATTCTGTGCTACAGGAGGCTCTTTCTAATTTGTCACTTTCAAAACCTGCATCTTCGAGACAAGTGCCTTCTAATTCCACTGATTCGATTCCTCAGACTGGACAATCTACTGTGAAATCCCATTACTGGGGGCCACCTGTTGCAATTGGTACAAGCTCAAAGAATGATGCCAGTGGACAGGTGGAGTCTAAAAATACTGGAGTTGCCCCAGTTGATCTCAATGTTCTTCCATGTGATCCCTATTCATCGACTAACGTAAATAGAGTATCACCTTCATCAGCAGTCCCTGTTAGTGATGACAAGGGTAAATCGTCTATTGATGACAAGGGCAATTTTGTCTTTCCAAATAACAATGCAACCAAGAACCCTACTTTAGGTTTCAGTGCTCCTATTGACTGTCCATTTTCTGGGACACATACTCTTCATTCAATGCCACCTCCTCTGGGAAACTTTCGTATTTCTCCATTTAAAAGGAGCCATGCTCACTCTGATGCATTGAATGGCATGTTTCACAAGGGGGTCCGTTGTGATGGTTGTGGAGTGTATCCAATAACCGGACCTCGTTTCAAATCCAAAGTGTGAGTACACTTCTTTTTATTTTGATATTGTAAAATGCTTCTAGGGGTGTTTCATTAATTTTGTTGTCCATTATGCAGAAAAGAAAACTATGATCTATGCATCATTTGCTTCAATGAAATGGGTAATCAGATTGATTATATCAGAATGGACCGTCCTGCATCTTTTCGTTCCCCAAGATGTTCATATCAGAATACCAAAGAATTTGTAAGCTCGTTTGAACTCAATTATATCTTCTTCTTTTTATGACTTTACACATATTTATTTATACTTTTTTTTTTTTATGGTGCAGAGACACCCAAAGATACCACCCCCTATTTTTAAAACAGGTCCTCTATCAAAGCATGCAAAGTCTAAGCTAGACAGTCGGTTCATTTTGGATGTTAATGTCATAGATGGAACAATGATGGCTCCGTCTACTGCATTCACAAAGATCTGGCGGATGCGCAACAATGGCACTTCAGTGTGGCCAAAGGGAACTCAACTTGTTTGGATTGGAGGTGACAAATTAAGTGACTCCCTTTCTGTTGACTTAGAGGTTTGCTAATCTTTTGAATAACCTATCTGATACTAGGCTTATTTTGCCTATTAATCTTTTGAATAACCTATCTGATATTTTGATTGAATATCCCAGGTTCCTGAGGACGGTGTATCCGTGGAGAAAGAACTTGACATTGCAGTTGATTTTAGAGCACCCCAGTTACCTGGCAGATACATATCATACTGGAGGATGGCATCTCTCTCTGGACATAAATTTGGCCAACGTGTTTGGGTCCTTATACAGGTAGAATGACAGTTTTGATGATGTTTTGTTTTTCCTGTA
Organism: Medicago truncatula; assembly: GCF_003473485.1. Lineage (NCBI taxonomy): Eukaryota > Viridiplantae > Streptophyta > Magnoliopsida > Fabales > Fabaceae > Medicago > Medicago truncatula. Next base: position 51,420,938 of record NC_053045.1, on the reverse strand, counting down.
TAAATTTTTGACTCGCAGTTTTCTTCCTAATTGTTTAATAATATTCTTTCGCTCCTCCATACTTGAAGGTCGATGCATCTCTCAAGGACTCATTTTATGATAGCTCGCAAGGTCTGAACTTGAATATTCCCCTTGGTGTTGGTAGTTCTGAAGGGCCTCGGGTTATAGATATCAATGTTCAACCTATTGAGGATGATGTTTTTCATCAACCTCAAAATCCCAATGCTCCCCCTGAACCTGTGAATCAAATGGTTGATAAGGAACAATGGGAGGAATTGGGAAATGAATTTCCTACAAATGAAACTAGCTTTGTTGGCCCTGCTGCCTCAGCCCCTGCAATTTCAGCGTCTCCTTCATCTATTTCTTACCCCATTATTGATTTCTCTGGCACAGCCCCAGCTGTTCCCTCTTTCTCTGGCACAGCCCCAGCTGCTACGCCTTTCTCTGGCACAGCCCCAGCTGCTACGCCTTTCTCTGGCACAGCCCCAGCTGCTCCCTCTTCCTCTGGCACAGCCCCAGCTGCTCCCTCTTTCTCTGGCACAGCCCCAGCTTTTCACTCCAATCAGCAAACCTCAACTTTGGATGCACTTTCATCATCTCAAAGCATGGATAATGATCTTGTGGAAGAGGCTCTCCTTAAAGAGCTTGAGGCTATGGGTTTTAAGCAGGTTGATTTAAACAAAGAGGTTCTGAGAATGACAGATTACAATCTAGAGCAGTCAATTGATGAACTCTGCGGTGTTCTTGATTGGGATCCTCTCCTTCAAGAGCTACACGAAATGGTAAATTGTTCTCTTGACTTCTTTTTCATTTGGTTTATTTTTTTAACAGCTAAAATAATTAATTAAGTAAATCTAAAGGACTCAATCCACTATAGCTCACCCTGTGCAAATTTAAACATTAAGAACTCCTTTACATCTTCTGTCACAGTTAAAACATGAAGCATATTGAATATGCCCTCTTGTAACAAAAAGTAAAATAGGAAGCATATTCTTTATACCTGTTATGATACAAATTCTTTAGAAGAACTGATCGAAAACAAAGAGACCAAATCAATAAAATTTCATACTCTAGTCTATAACTTTAATTGCTAGTTACCTTATGAGATCAACTTTCATAAGTGCCAATAACACACTGTCACGGTATACAATCCGTGCTCCATTTCCTCCCTATCATCACCTACTTTGCTGCTTCATAATCTAATGAATGTATTGCTTTTATTGTTATTGTGGATGCTTTTTTGTTTAATGACTGATGGGGTATTAATGCAGGGTTTCCGTGACAAAGAAACAAACAGGAGGCTACTGATGAAAAACGATGGAAGCATCAAACGTGTTGTTATGGATTTACTCAATGGAGAGTAGCTTTTAATTACATGGCAGTATATGTTTAGTTGGCAAAACGTTCTATGAGAACACTAAATAATCGCTGCTAGGCACACTACTATCTATCTAGTTTCTTTGCTTGATCTTTTGTTGTGGTGCTATGTCATTGCAATTGAACAATTTGATCGATCTTATGTTGTGTGTTTATGCAACACAAGACTGTTTAATCATTTATACCTATGACTTAAGACTGTATTTTTCATGTGTACGTGTGTATGTGTATATTGCTACGCCATTCTATCTTGATTTGGAACCAACCTTTTTTCCTCATGAATGCTTATAGAAATTTCCTTCCTACTCTGTGGTAGTGGTGAGTGCTCATGATTGGCCATGTTTTCGATACCTTTTTGGTTAGGCTCTGTTTAGAAAGCAGTCAAGCGAAGTTATACTAATAGGTATACTACTACGAGTGTTACAATATTTTCCAAAGGAAACAATTAGACAATATGATACAAGTTTTATGATCATGTTTTTATTTTTGAAAATTAGACGGTATGCTACTAGTACTCTTTAAGATCATGTTAATGTTATGATAATGTTTGTCAAAAAAATTCATTATGATAATGTTAAAAAGATCATATATTTTTTCAAAAATTATGTCTTTTTCTTATTGTAATTATGAATATTTTTTGAAATTATGATCTAAAAAAATTGTACCGAATAGATTAAATACTTGAGGGAAGAGGAGATTAAGGATAGTCACTCCGCTCCATAGATAGTGAACACAGATTCTTGTTTCATTTTCCATTCCTTTCGGGTCGAAAACGCGGGCAGCTGGTGGGGCTGTGCCCATTCTTTCTCCCTCTTCTTCCGCTTGACAACCGGAATAAGGAACCTTAGAATTAACCCTACCTGTCGATGAAAAAATAGGATTTGAGAGGAGTGAAGCTGCTTGACCGAATAGGGCAAGGAGTGAGAGCTAGCGGATCAGAAAGATTTTTATGGAATGTCCTACTCCTGCCCGAGCTTTCCACTAATAGGCAAAATCTCATTTAAAGTTCTATAGAAAAATCTTCGTTCGCAGATTCATCCTTTACGTAGTGTTGAATGAATGACTATCATTTTGTTTTTGTCAAAAAACTGTTAGTTACACAAGACTAATTATATTTTTTTATTTTTTTTCAAAGACTAATTATATTTTTCAGCCAAAAACAGACCTTAAAAAAGGGAATGGATTTTCTATTTCTCTCATCTTTTGTTTCAATTTCACCCTTAAACGGTTAAACCTCACCTTAAAACCCTTAAACCTTTATCTCATTTTTCTATATTCTATTTCCTTTTAATTCAATAAAAATTTCACTACGTTTGTCTCTTGCAGCGCAATCCCTTAAAAAAATCTCTTTTTGAAGCTGAGAAGACCTTACATTATCTTTTCTGCAATATAGAAAAACGACTCACCTACTTTGAATTGAAATCACAAGCTTTTTCAACTGCGTCATATAAAGTAAGGATATTGTGTCATGTAATGGAGCCTCCTTTGCATCATATGAGAGAGCACGATATCGATGCATAATAAATTCTTCATGACTAATGTCTGAAATTCTGATTTGAAAATTTAATAAATTGTTTTAAATTAGTGCATCATTGTCCTGGGTTGTGTTGTATGGGTTAAATCCTCTCCCATTTATGTCTTTCTCTATTCTTTTATTTCGAGAGATAAAGACACATAAAAATTTTGAAAAAAGTAAAATATAATTAATGATGGTAAAAACTACTTAGTGATAAAATTCACAATCTATTTTTTGTGTATATCTTTCTGCAAACTCCATTTATTTTGTTAAATAGAGAGGATCTTAACCCGTGTTGTATCCACTATCTAAACATTAGTTAAACATTATTGTAATTTTGGGAATTTGGCACTATAAGAAGATTCTCTCATGTGGCTTGAATTGTTATCCTCATCGATGTCATCATTATTACTCCCTCCGTCCCTTAATAAGTGACACAGTTGACCCATTTACGCATACCAATGCGTAATTTTGAGTTTAAATATCTTGAATAATATATTGGAAAAAATTATGAAAATTTGATATTTTGAAAATACTCATCGAGACGAATCTAACGACATCTTATATGATATTATTTATCTTTGTATATTAGTAGAAAAATATGGTCAAAGTAAGTTAGGTCAAAATTGCACATTTTCAAACAGATCATTTATTACGGGACGGAGGGAGTATCAAAGTGAAAGTTATTAGTTTAAAAATCTTAACTTAATTGATAATAATGTTAAAATTGATATGCCGGACACCGTGGTCAAAGTTTGAACTTTCATTCCTCTATTTATGTGTAAATTTTTAATGGCTATTGTTATTTCGTCTATTTACCAAAAAGTGAAAGTTATTTGTTAAAAGAAAAAAAATTACTTAGAATATGAGGCCTCTGTTATTGTTAAATATTAGTTAGTTATAATAGTTGGTTGTTATTATCACTATTTTTTATAGAAGACATAGGTACTTCAAAATGTGTTTCGGGTGGTGCCCGAATGGAACTAATTAATGTATTTTTTTTTTTAGATAAACGAAATAGCAAAGTCATTATAAACTCGCATATATAAGTGGAGGTATCGGGATTCGAACCCCAATCATGACATTTTGTCTAATAATTTCGGTATTTTGCTAGTTGAGCTAGGACTCTTTTTTCATTCTTCCGAATGTCAACTAACTAGTGTAACTAATATAATGAACATGCATGTTGTTACTACTTCATGCAGTAGCCAGTCTCGGTCATAGAAAATCAATCCAATGGTTCTTATTTATGTAGTGTAATTTGACAAAATTCACACAGTTCAATCGCAACCGTTTATTTTTAATCGCACGATCGACAATAGTTACTGTTTGACACAGTAACTCCGTAGAATCTATTATCCTAATATAACAAACCAGTATAACTAATATTGATATGTAATACGTATTGAACAAAAATAAGAATTAATTAAGATGACTCTTGAGATAAAAGAAGAAAATCATGTACTATAATTTTTCAGTGGAAAATTTAGGGAGATTAAATCGCCTAGAAGACATGTTATTGAACAGATTCCTAAGACTATTCTTACTCTCCCTCTTACCTTTTAGTTGAACTGATTTGGAGACACAAAAATCATCAAATGGGTTATCTAAAGCTAACCCTGTTTCAATCCTTCTTGAAACTGTTACAAGCTCATAAGGGTCCCAAAGTGAGTGTTGAAAGTCACAATAATAAGTTGAAGAGTTTGTTTCCCTACTTGATGATGACTTGGTTAATGTTTCAAGCTTAAACCTTGAAGGCTTACCTCTGAAATTTCTTCGACGCGCGTCGAATTCACTTAATGGTTTAACACTGCCGGAGTGATTGTACCAAGCTTGTGCAACAGCTTTCAACACTTCTAAATCTTGGTTATGGTTTTCATGATGTTGCTTCTTCTTCATAGTGACATGAGACACTGAAAATGGTGTGTTTTCATTGAGTCTTCATAGCCTCAGAAATACCATAAGGGAAGTGATAAGGTTAGGCAGATTCAACTTTTTGTTTCTTGTTGATGGGGTTATGTTTTTTTGTTTGTTTATGTTCTCCTAATTTTTGTGACTACGAGCTGCAGAAGTGATGCAAGTGTTTGTGGCAATTTGGCTAGTTATAAAATAATTGGACATTATTTGTGTGAATATGATGATAAATTGATAATTTAAGAAGATTATGTTTTAAGCAATCTTGAATTTGAACTTTGGTGGTTGGTGATTAAATACACGTCAGTCTCAAAGGTGCAAATTGTAAGTTGCGAAATTGTGGTGGTGGATGGGAATTGACATGTTGAAAGAACTGTTTCCTTTTCTTTCTTTTTTTTTTTAGGAAAGAAGCACTGTTACACATACATAAAACCAACAATCATACGCTAAAATAATCTCCAAATATTAATTTTTTTAATTTGGATTGAATAAACGAGTTGATTTTCAAAGAAAAAATATTCACTAATATTTATTGTAATGATTTATAAAAGTTATAAAATGATAGTTTTATTATTTTTACTCTTTTGCCAATGTCTTAGTAGTTTTTCTGATATAAGGATTAAATTTACAATTCTTGGAATAATAAGTGTTTGGTAAGTAATTTAGTTTTTCAGGAATATTTTTAAATATATTTAATTTAAAACAAAAAAAAAAGAAGTTAAAATAGTGTAAGAATAGGAAATATGGGTGGTTACCTCTTATTCATTCTCATGGAAATAAAAGATTCACATACTTTAACATGGGAATAACAGGGGAAAGTAATGTGTAAATTTAATTTCTAAGAATAAAAATTACCTAGACAAAATTTATGAAAGCTTGAAACAAACATGAAACCAATGATTTCCAAGTTATGACCGGAATAACTACCTTCATTCTGTTTAGCGCTAGGTTCTCAGAGTTCTGTTCAAAATGCTTAACCGAAAGAATAGTCTAATCGCACATATTCATCAACTAATGAGTGTTTAACACAATAGACCATAATTTATAATATAATATTAACCTATAATAATTGACTATTGTCAATCCATAATTGATTAATTAAATAATTAATCTAACACATTCATCTTATAACCAAGTAACGCATCGTCTAGTTTGCCGGCATCTCAGTACCCTTGGATCAAGATGGTCCAAGTCTTGATTTATTTTATTTTTTTGACAAAAATAAAATGATATTCATTCATTCAAATTGAGAGATTACATCATTCAACACCGTTAAGAACGTAAAGGATGAATCTGCGAACAAACTCACAGCATTCAAATTAATAGCATATAACGGCATAATGCCTACAAAAATATATGATGAAATTAAAGTGACCGGAATATTCATTGTCTCGGATCTGCAACGTTGACGCCCATATCTTTGATTGAACAATCGATCTTTCAATATGAATCAAATGAACACCGCACGTAGACGGAAAATCAAACAACGCCGCACAAGACGACGAACAACAAATCACCACACTTAGATGATGAAATTACAAAGAAAAAAACCTAGATATATGTGAAAATCACTTATTTAGATTGAAATAAAGAGAAAAAGATGAAGATGGGTGATTTCAGATCAAAAATTGACCCAAAACTACCCCTCAATGAAGGAATTGTAAGAGAAAACCTAGAGAGAGAAAACTAGGGCCGGCTTGTTGGTGAACACATGTATATTCGTCGACTTGATATTAACCCGAATATTGTTAGCTTTCATATCATCGAATGCCTTAAGTGCTTCTTCAAACCTCCCCGTCTTACAAAGTCCGAAAATAAGTTGACTGTAGGTGATGCTATCTGGCTCGTAGCCATCATTTTTCATGGTCTCGACAATCTTTTCAGCTTCATCAAATTTCCCAGCACTTGTCAAAGACCTATGAATACCATCATAGACTGCCTTGGAAAGAGTATACCCTGATGACTCGAATTTCTTAGCTACCCTGAAAACTAAATCCAAATTCGGCTTATCGCTTGCAGAGATGCTCTTTAAAAGCATAATGCAATCCAGAACTGAAGGCTTATATGAACTATCCATCATATGCTCATAAAGCTTGACAGCATCCTCCATCATCTTATTCTTTTGAAGCTTCCTCGATATCTTAATGTAAGTATTAAGATCCAATTCATGACCGACACTCTTCATCTCCTCAATAATACTCCAAAACTCCTCAATTGATTCCATCCTTGGAAGAACTCTAGCAACTGCATTATAAGTCACTGTATTCTGTTGATAACCAGATTGCTTCCCAACCCAATGAAAAAACTTATAAGCCTTTAAGGGACTATCTCGAAGCTCTTTCATAACCCTAATCACGAAATTATTCCAAAAAGCTGATGCTCCTACTTTGTGACCTTAATCCCAAAGGTTAAAGCCCCGTCATCTTTGAAGGAATTCCGCCCTATTTCTCTTCTAGGTGGCCTCTATAAAATCCTCTCATAGGTATTGTCCACAAGGCTTGCTAAGGTTATGAATTCCATTATTTCCGGATCCCAATCGGCGTTCTTAAAAGGGAGGCATTTGGTGGATGGGGTGTTGGTGGTGAATGAGGTGGTGGACTTGGCAAAGAAATCAAAAAGCGAGTGTTTGATTCTCAAGGTTGACTTTGAGAAGGCATATGACTCCGTAGATTGGGGTTTCTTGGTGTATATGATGAAAAGGGTGGGGATGTGTGACAAATGGGCTAGATGGATGAAAGCTTGTGTGTTTGGCGGAAATATGTCAATCTTAGTTAATGGGAGCCCAACGGAGGAAATTAATGTTAAAAGGGGATTGAAACAAGGAGACCCTCTTGCACTTTTCTTGTTTCTTCTAGTGGCGGAAGGTTTTGGTGGCTTGATGGAAAACGCGATGAAACAGAATTTATTCAAAGGTTTTGAGATAAACATGAAGGATCCGTGATTTCCCACTTACAATATGTCGACGATACTCTTTGCATAGGGGAGCCTACGGTGGAGAATCTTTGGACCCTAAAGGCTATGTTGAGGGGATTTGAAATGGCGTCTGGGTTGAAGGTGAATTATCACAAGAGCTCTCTCATCGGAGTGAATGTTTCGAGACAATTCATGGAGGCGGCATGTAGATTCTTGCATTGTAGCGAAGGAAGTGTCCCTTTTAATTACTTGGGGTTACCGGTGGGAGCCAACTCTAAAAAGTTGTCCACTTGGGAACCTATGTTGGAGCAATTACGGAATAGACTTAATTCTTGGGGTTTCAAATATGTGAGTCTTGGAGGAAGAATTACTCTCCTCAATTCCGTCTTGAATGCTATTCCTATTTTCTACTTGTCTTTCATGAAAATTCCGACAAAAGTGGTGAAGAAGGTAACCCGTATCCAAAGAGACTTCCTTTGGGGAGGGGTGGGGGGAGGAAGGAAAATTTGTTGGGTGAAGTGGAAGACAATTTGCCAACCTAAGAGTAAGGGAGGCTTAGGGGTGAGGGATGTTAAGATGGTGAATTTGAGTCTTATGGCAAAGTGGAAGTGGCGTATGCTCCAAGATGAGCTACCCCTTTGGAAAACGGTGTTGAGAGAGAAATATGGGGAGAATACATCCATGATTTTTTCCGAGGAAGGGACTAGATGGCCGCGCTTTGCCTCGGGGTGGTGGAAGGAATTGAAGACGTTGGAAGTTGGTTTGGGGGCGAATTGGTTCTCCAACAATGTGGTGCGTAAGGTGTCTAATGAGAGGGGTACTAGTTTTTGGAAAGATAAGTGGATAGGTGAGCAATCTTTAGCTCTTCTCTTCCCCTGACTCTTCTCTATATCGTCATTTAAAGAGGCAAAAGTCGGAGATTTGTGGAGTATTATTGAGGGTGAGGTGTTTTGGAATTTTACTTGAGAAGACAACTTTTCCTTTGGGAGAGAAACCTTATTGGTAACTTACTAGACCTCATTGATGGTGTTACGTTGGGTGGAGAAGAGGATAGGTGGGATTGGTTGCCGGAGGAGGGTGGTAAGTATACGGTGCGCTCCTCTTATAGAGTTTTGGAGGAGGGTGTGCTCCACCAAGAAGGGTTGAGTGGTTTAGAGGAGGAGGTGTTTTCCAATCTTTGGAAGAGTCCGGCTCCGTCCAAAGTCGTGGCTTTTTCTTGGATGGCCTTGAGGGACCGTATTCCGACAAGGACTAATCTTAGGCACCGGAATGTTTTGGCTCCCAGGGAACCTTGTGTTTGTGTGCTATGTGGTGAAATGGAGGAGAAAACGTCTCATCTCTTTTTGCATTGTGAGGTGTCGTTGTTAATTTGGCGTAAGGTGCTAGATTGGTTGGAAATTAATTTCATCACTCCCCAAAACCTGCATTCCCATTATGCTTGTTGGAATGGTGAGGTGAATTCTCGGAAGCTTCGGAAAGCTTTTTTGATGATTTGGCATGCCTCAATTTGGATGATTTGGAAGGAAAGAAACGCGAGGATTTTTAAGAATCAATTCCAGAATTTTGATGAGGTGGTTGATAACATTAAAGCAGTGTCTTGGTGTTGGTCTTTGAGTAGATTGAGGATAGTTTCTTGCTTCTTTTACGAGTGGTGTTGGAATCCGAGAGAGTGCCTTAGACGACGGTGACGGTGTTGCCACGGTTGCCCCGGCTGTTTGGATTTGGTTCGGCTGAAATAAGTGCCATCACTTCTTTGGTTTTCTCTTCCAGGCTTGGCTTTTTAGGCTGCTAATTGTTTTATGCTAGGTTCCCTGTCTTTTGTTTTTTTCCTTGCTTCTGTTAGGCTGCGCCTGTTGGTTTTGTGGGCTGCCTGTGCCTTATTCCTTTGCAAGGTTTTGCCTGTTATACTCTTGTATCATTATGCCATTTGCACATCTTGTGCTTGGCTTATCAATTGAATATGCTATTTCAAAAACAAAAAAAATCTAAATAGAACCCTTTATCCATCATAGCCTTAAGAACAATCCAAAACTCTTTCATCTTCTTGTTACTAGCTAAAACCGTAAGAACTAAGCTATAAACCGAAGAACTTTACATAAACCAATCTTTCTCACTAACCCAATTGAAAAAGGTAAAAACTTTAATTGGGTTTTTATCCAATCGATTTAAAACATAAACAACAGTTTCATGGGTCAATGATTCACGACATGCTTCCAACTCTTTCTCTAACTCTTCAGACCAATCGTTGGTGTAAACACGCTCTAAAATCATGTTGGGTTTTGAAGAAAAACAGTGTTTTTGATGATTGTTGTGAAAACGGAATAGATCGTGTGAATGATTCAAAAGAGGGATTGAAAAAGTGAAAGAAGAGAAGTGAGTAACCTGATTCGGAGTAGAGAGTGATTTTGATGATTTGAGGAATCTGAGGGAAGTAGTTATTGCTTTCACGCGATTCATCGTAAAAGCTTGGAGGGATTTGTTGTTCCTATGCGCGACACAAACGTTGTTTTTTGAAGGGTTTAAGGTTGAACGAAGGGTTTTGTCTAGTGGTCAAAATTTAAATAATTTTATTATATGTAATGCTACTATTTTCAAAAGGCTTAAATATGTTTTTATCCTTATAAATATATTAACTTTTCATTTAGTATCTCTAAGATTTTCTTCGATATTTAGTCCCCAAAAATTTTCTCTCTTCACTTTTGATTCCTCCTTGCAAGTAAACTCATAGGTAAAATTTATATTTTTGAATAAAATTTTGCAGAAAATTTTATAATATTATAAGAATCTCTTCCATTTTTTTTTAACAAAACATGAATTAAATATGAATTTTTATATCATTGGAAGTTAAAAATTTATATTTAATTCATTTTTTGTTATAAGATTCTATTTTTTTGCGAGATGTTTATAATATTCTACGCATTTCTGCACAATATCATTAAAAAAACATAAAGTCCATCCAATAATATAGTGAATGTTAGAGTTTATTGGCTATAAAAATACAAATTTATCCAAATTAATGAAACTAAATTATTACATTTACCAACCGAAATAATGAATAAAATACGGAATTCGAACAACGCATTTAAACAAAATATATACTTTTATATACTTTTATATAAATGAAACTCTTGATTGCGGAGTGTACGAGACTTCTTTTTTTACTTTGTTTAAGCTCTCGTATTGAGTTCATTAGAGAACAAGCTAACATGCTCATTAATTTGTAAATGCAGAACACTTAATTTTTCTAAAAATAAATTATATTGTTTTTTATTTCTATAAATAAAATAGAAGATGAAACCGAATCCAACAATTATAATAACATAAGTTTTTTTTTAGAGATAATTATAATAACATAAGATGATGGTGGATGTTGGCATAAGAGCACGGTTTTTGACATTTTGTAATGTATCCCTGCTCATATTCAGTTAGTCCATTACAATAATTATGAATGAATGTAGATCACATATTCTTAGTTCCAAAGTGAGTGTGTAGTCAACTTTGGCATACATCAAAATAAACTGTAACATTATGAACTGCTTGATTTTAAAAATAAAAATAAAAATTTAAAGCCAAAACAGCACTCCTACTTAAATGTTTACCACCCCAAAACAGGGTTCAACAAAGGCCATACTCTGTTAGATGAACACTGAAGCTGTAATGGGAAAACACTAAAAAAAAAATTGCTATTGGTGATGAAATTACTGGCTTACACAAGGTTTTCTGCACCATGCAAAAAACAAACCTGCCTAAAAGTCTGATCACAAAGTTAATGATTTGAAACTTGCAATTAGTAGTCTAGAGTGAAAGGAGGTTGCCACTTGCCTCAATCAAAGATCATGGCATACCACAGGTCAGTAGCATATTCTGATGCTTACAAGTGACAGATTTCTGAAAGACCATAAGCAGGAATCCAACCCAAGACCTCTGACTTTTGAGGCAGTTTGGATCTATTTTTCAGCATGATTGTAGTTATTTGAGAAACAATTATATGCACACTAGGAAGGAAATGTTTTCTGGGCATCAAGTAGGACTAGGAGCATCCGAGTCTCCACTGAAGCAAAAAAATTCACTGACCTTTTTACGTTTCCTTGTTTGAGAAGGAAACTTGCACAATAGATCTTTGACCTCAGAGAGTTCTCCGATGAAAGATTCCAAAACATGAAAATAGGCTGAATGGGATCGAGGACTTCCCTTTCTCCATGCCTTCAGGAATTTCTCAGCATCCTCCACGGTCCCAAACTTTGAAACATACTGCACAATTGGTTTGTTGAATGGCAAGTACTGTTTCCTCGTCAAACAAAGAAGGTGAAGTGCATCATCAAATTTATCGATTCCTAACAGGTTTTGAATCAATATTTCATATGTACATTACCTAGGAGAAGCGCATCTCTTAACCACCTCTACAAGAAATTGTATGCCCTTAAACAAAGCAATGCCCTTGGATCAAGATGGACCAAATTTTGTTATCATGAATGCAGCCACTACGTTCCATCTCCTCCAGCACCTTACATGCTTCTTCAACCCTCTTCATCTTACAAAGTCCGAAAACTACTTGATTGTACGTAGTATTATCAGGTTCATAGCCAGCATTTCTCATAGTCTTAACAATATTTTCAGCTTTTTCAAATTTCCCAACACTGGTCAAACACCTGTCACGTCAGTGGATTCAATCATAGATTTCCTTGGTGACAGTATAGCCTGCAGATTCATATTTCTTGGCTACCCTGAAAACAAGATCAGAATTTGGTGAATTGCTGGTAGCGATGGCGTTTAAAAGGATACAGCAATCGTGAACCGATGGCTCATATGAACTATGAACCATCCATCATAAGCTCATACAACTTGACAACATCTCCTTACATATTTATATCAACAGAGATTTTCTAATCACAACAAAACAATCTTAGTTGGCAAGCACAAGGGTGCTTTAAAGTCCAATTTTAAGCCATGCATAGTTTGAAACATCTTTTAGCAAGGCAACTAATCAGAGTAGTCAATAGCACGCTATAGCGGCTTAGCGTAGCGGCCACCCACCGCTACGGTCGGTGGCTTAGCGGAGCGTACTAAGATAGCAGCCGCTTTGGCTGCTGTAGCAGGTAGTGGAAGCGTAGCAGGTTGCGGAGCTTGTAGCAGTTTCAGATCTGCTATTTGATTTTAGTAGGAAAACTCCAAATTAACCCTAATTTTAAACCCATTTTGGGGATTTCTTATAAATCCTAAATTTTCCCAACTCTTTCTCTTCTCACACGATCCTCTGTTGCGCTGCATAACACACAAACACAGTCACACGAGCTCTTCGTCTCTTCCTCGGTTGCCGTCGCAGATCCTATCTTCATCTCTTCACTTTCAAATCTTCCTAAGCACTTTCAGTTTCAGATCCTTTACATCGTTATGTTTCTTCCTTTGTAAACTATGTTACAGGTTATTTTTATTTTCTTCCTCGGTTCTCAACTTCTAAATTGCAGAATTTTGTATCTGAATTTCACAAAATTTTGTTTTCCGTTTTTATTTTTATTTTTTTTCCTCTGGTAACTGGTTCCATCTGTTCCATTTGTTCTCTTCCTAAGCACTTTCAAATCCTTATGCAGAATTTTGTAAACTATGTTTCCACTCAATTCCTAAATTGCCATGTATTTTCGTAAACTATTGTATGCTTCTACCTATGCTCCTCTTTTGCTTATTTTTGTCTTTTGTTGTTTTGTTTGTGTACAACACAGCCATGGATAAGAATGGTTGATAATGAGAAAAAACCCGCAATTGGTGAAATGTATGCAGCAACGGACAATGCCAAGGATTCAATTAAAAAAAGTCAGTTTTAATGATAGGCCAGTATATAGATGTGGTTAGAATCCTTGGCATCATCCATTGTAATTTGTCCAAAAAGTAATCAATAAGCGGTGGTCATACCACTATACGCTATCCCACTTTTGGGGTTGGCCGCCACGCGCCACTATATGGGATTTACTACTATGCAACTGATATGTATTAACATAGAGAGATCCGTGATCCTTGAAAATGATACAATAACAATTTTGTTCCAATGTGAAAATTCAAACCAGGATTTCTAAAAGAGATGAGATATCAAAGCCAACATATTTTACATATTATGAAACTCATATTGGAAGCGAAACAGGTGCCACTAAAATATATTCTGTTTATCAAGCATGTACATGCATCCACATCCTTTAGAAAAATATAAAAACTGGATTAATTAAACCTTTTTAAATAAATAAAAACTTAGCAATGATAACAGTACTAATCATACATGAAAACTTCTAACAAAATAAAAAATAACTTGACTGACACCATATATTATCTCCTAATGGTTTTCCAAGTGCAAAGAAAAATCCACCCAACAGCTTGACAAAAGTTATTGGTTGATTAAAGATGAGATAGATACTAAGAAAAAAAATCAGAGATCAAGTAGCAGCTATCTGACTATCGGTCGCCTGGGTCTCTGCCGTCTGACTCTTGGATGAACCAAAAAGTTCCGAGATTTTGCTATGCTTCCTGATATGGTGAGGACACTTGTACAATAGATCTTTGGCCTCTGAAAGTCTACCTTCTTGAAATAAGGATTCAAAAATTTGAAGGTAAACTGTATGGGATGGGTAATTTTTTAAACTCAACACCCTCAGGAATTCTGCAGCATCCTCCATGGTCCCAAACTTCGAAATATGTGACACAAATGGTTCATGGTATGGAGGGTATTGTTTAGACTTCATCAAACGAAGCAGGTCGAGTGCCTCCTCAAACTTTCTGACTCCTAATAGACTATCAATCAGTTTCTTGAATGTAGCTTGACGTGGACATGTACGACACTTAGTAGATATCTCTAAAAGCAACTTGTATGCACCATCGATTCTTTTTTGCTTAAGAAAACCCTCAACTAGAACTTCCAACAATTCAGCATCTGCATCCTTAGTTTCAATCATCTTATAGAGACTAAATAACGCATCATCTAGTTTGCCGGCATCACAGTACCCTTGGATCAAGATAGTCCAAGTCTTGATATCAACCCAAATATTGTTAGCTTTCATATCATCGATTACCTTAAGTGCTTCTTCAAACCTCCCCGTCTTACAAAGTCCGAAAATAAGTTGACTGTAGGTGATGTTATCGGGCTCGTAGCCAGCATTTTTCATGGTCTCGACAATCTTTTCAGCTTCATCAAATTTCCCAGCACTTGTCAAAGACCTATGAATACCATCATAGACTGCCTTGGAAAGAGTATACCCTGATGACTCGAATTTCTTAGCTACCCTGAAAACTAAATCCAAATTCGGCTTATCGCTTGCAGAGATGCTCTTTAAAAGCATAATGCAATCCAGAACTGAAGGCTTATATGAACTATCCATCATATGCTCATAAAGCTTGACAGCATCCTCCATCATCTTATTCTTTTGAAGCTGCCTCGATATCTTAATGTAAGTATCAAGATCCAATTCATGACCGACACTCTTCATCTCCTCAAGAATACTCCAAAACTCCTCAATTGATTCCATCCTTGGAAGAACTCTAGCAACTGCATTATAAGTCACTGTATTCTGTTGATAACCAGATTGCTTCCCAACCCAATGAAAAAACTTATAAGCCTTTAAGGGACTATCTCGAAGCTCTTTCATAACCCTAATCACGAAATTATCCGAAAGCTGAATTTTAACCTTCTCCAGTTCATTCTCAACCTTATCATCCCAATCAGACCCTGAAATAATGCCAACCACCTTTTTAACAACATTCTGCATTGCATTTTGCTCAAGCATCCCTTTATAGAAATGTGAAAGTGCAACAATATCACTCTTCAAATTCTCCCTTTTCAAACCCGTAGAAATCGTCAAATACGTCTCTTCATCTAAATAAAACCCTTTTTCCTTCATAGCCCTAAGAACAATCCAAAACTCTTTCATCTCCTTATTACTAGCTAAAACCCTAAGAACCAAGCTATAAACCGAAGAACTTGCCATAAACCACTCTTTCTCACTGACCCAATTGAAAAAGGTAAAAACTTTAATTGGGTTTTTATCCAATCGCTTCAAAACATAAACAACAGTTTCATGAGTCAATGATTCACGACATGCTTCCAACTCTTTCTCTAACTCTTCAGACCAATCATTGGTAAAAACACGCTCCAAAATCATGTTGGGTTTTGAAGAAAAATAGTGTTTTTGATGATTGTTGTGAAAACATAACAAATCTTTGGATCGGTTCAAAAGAGGGAGTGAAAAAGAGGAAGAAGAAAAGTGAGAAACCTGGTTCCGAGTTGCGAGAACTCGTGTAGCAAGTGATGATGATTTGAGGTATCTGAGGGACGAGGTTATTGCTTTCATGCGATTCATCGTAAAAGTGTTGTGTTTGTTTCGGAGATGAAATTGCTGTGCAGACACAAAGGTTGTGTTTTTTGAAGGGTTTAAGGTTGAACGATGGGTTTTGTTTTGTGGGTATATGGATCTAGCTTAACCCGACTATATTATTATATATTAAATAGGTTTTTTTTAAAGAGCAATGATATTTGTACATCCATTTAATGACAACTTTGTTTTCCTATCTTTTGATTGGTCAAAAACAATGGACAGAGAAAAAGGAAGAGAGAAAATAATAACATCATGTGAGTATGAGAGATAAAGTTATTCGTAGCAAAATGGTTGTACAAATATCATTTCTCTTTTTTAAATTGCCTTTGAAAATTGGTGGGCATTTTACCCAAACCAATAAAAAACAGCCACGTGTCCTCCATCAACAAAATAAAAATATTTATTATATTTTACAATTTTAGCATGTATTTTATTATTTGCATATTCAACAACAACAACAACCAAGCCTTATCCCACTAAGTGGGCTCGACTACATGGATCAAATGACGCCGTAGTGTTCTATCCTACATCAAATTTGGATCCGACTCATTGACCTCTAAATCATTTTCAATGGTTTCTCTAATAGTTTTCCTAGGTCTTCCTCTACCTCTTTTAACTTGACTCTCCTCCATTTGATTTACTCTTCTTACCACGGCATCTACGGGTCTTCTCTCTACATGCCCAAACCATCTAAGCCTATTTTCTACCAACTTTTCTACTATAGGTGCTACCCCCACTCTCTCTAATGGTGTCATTCATAATTCTATCTTGTCTAGTCTTACCACTCATCCAACGCAACATCCTCATCTCTGCTACACTTACTTGATTCTCATGTTGACTCTTAACCGCCCAACACTCCGTACCATACAACAACGCCGGTCTGATTGCTGTCCGATAGAACTTTCCTTTCAACTTAAGTGACACTTTCTTATCGCACAAAACACCTGAGGCTCTTCTCCATTTCAATCACCCAGCTTGAATACGATGGTTTACATCTGCTTCTATTTGCATATTCACCCCATTTTAAATTAATGACATTTTACAATTTACACCATCAAATTAATTTGATTTCACCCCCCCACCCCCACCCTTTTTTTTTCAAATCTGGGTTCATCCTTCATCTTCTTCAACCATTCAAAGAACAATGACATGCATTCATTCCAATTAAGAATGGCTTTACAAAAATCATTAAAAATAAAAATATCACCCATGAAATCGAACCAGAGCACCCACACTTTCGATCATATAACTTAACCAATTGACCAATAATTCTTTGAAAACATGATTTGGAATGCAAAATATATGTTATTTGTGAGATTTTTTTTTTTGCAGTGTTTTGTAATCAAAGTTGTAGTAAAGAAAAAATCAATTTATATGTGTATATCTTTTTTTTAGGGAATATGTGTGTGTGTGTGTGTATATATATATATATATATGAAATAATAAATATTTCTAAAATAAAGCAATATGAATCCATTCATATGATTTTTTTTATATTTTAAATATTATTCTTTTATATAAATTCATACTATTTATCTAGATTTGATGAACTACAACAATGTTTTATTTGTGATCAACCGAATTATGATTTATTTTAGGTCCAATATTTCTTTTGAATCAGATGAACTATTTAAAGCTATTAAATTAAATTGTCAAGATAAATGTAATGTTTCTATGAAATATTTTTTTTTTGTATGTAAAAAAATCTGTTAAATATTTACATTGCATTCGCTGAGGATTTTATTTGCTTATATCTGCCGATGTAAATTTTTATGTATTCATATGAGAAAAAAAAATTTAGCAAAAGAATAGCTAACATTAGCAAAGAGCTAGACTACCAAAAGATATATTAAAAACCAAAGGAAAACAAAACAAAAGGAGGGGGACAAGAACCAAAATCTCCTTAAAATTTTGGGTAAAATAATGGGCGTTCAAAAATAATTTGGTTATAAATTTATAATATATTAGATAATTTATTGACATTACATAGCTTAATTGATTATGAAAAAAGCCTGAAGTACTCTTGCTCATAGATTCAAATCTTGATCAACATCTTAGTCAATACAAAATCAATTTCTTTTAATGTCTTTTTATAAGTATTTGGTTAAAAAAAATTATTAAAAGGCCTAAATAAAAAATTTCTTTAGGCCTATTAATCTATGGAAAATGCTAACAAGTGTCCTTAGAGCATTGTTTAAGCATCAAAAGTAGCAAATTTTACCATGACTTTTACATGTGTGTATTTTCAAGACAAAGTTTCTTCTTGTAGATTTTTTAAACAATGCCCTTAGGGCACTTGTTAGCAAGATCCTCTATCTATTAGGCCGGCCTTATTTTAAAGGTAACACCTTTTGTATCAAACAAATAAAATTGCACTAAGAATGAAACTTGTTATATCAAAATAAATGATAAGAAAAATATGAGGAAGAAAGGAAGACTAAATTCATAATTCTTGCGATCAATATATGATAATTAACTAAAAAAAAAAGGATGATTTACTATAATAAAATTTATAATAAGGCGCTACATCCTTATTTTTATTATTCAATCAACGTAAATTGAGGTATAAGTTAAGAGTAATATTCTCATCAATAAATTGTTTTTTTTTTTCTTCTTTTCGAGTGGATGTTGCATGTGCTACATAACAACTTTTCGATTACAAGGAAAACATTCTGAAGATGCCTCCTTAATCCTACATGGAGGAATTTGGAGGAGTGTTCCCGCCTATTGGAGGAACAATCGGAGGAATGATACCACCTACAGGAGGAACAATCGGAGGAATGACCCCGCCTATTGGAGGAACAATCAGAGGAATGATCCCTCCTACGGGAGGAACAATCGGAGGAATGACCCCGCCTACCAGAGGAACAAACGGAGGAATGACTGGAGGAATGATCCCGCCTACTTGAGGAACAATCGAAGGAATGATTGGAGGAAAAACCGGAGAAATGACCCCGCCTACTGGAGGAACAATCGGAGGAATGATTGGAGGAAAAATCGGAGGAAGAATTTGACCATTTGTGAACTGCAAAGCAACAAAAACAATTAGTAACATTGGAATTGAGAAAGCAATTTTGGAGATTGAAACCATCGTACTTGAGAAATAGAGAAATGATATATTTGTATTGAAACATATATGATCTACTTCTTGTTATATATAACGACGAACATGATGAAGAATTTTTTTCCTTTAAAAATTACAAATGTTAATTAGTTTTTTTTCTTCTTCATATTAATTAGCTATTTGACCATATAAGTGGTATAGTAAATAAGAATATTGTTTTTTTATATGAAGGATATTGTTGTTAATAATAAAAAGGAAGTTTATGAGTTGGTCAAAAACAACTTTGTGTGTGTGTGTGTGTGTGTATAGGGCATTTCAAATGAGAGAATTTTTTAAATGAGAGGGTGAAACTGTGACCATTGGATTAGTTAGATGGTTGTGATTAAAAGAGAGGTTTAATGAGTCACATGACTCTCTTTTCATCAATTTCACGCGCGTTGATTTCTCTCACCTCACGCGATTTCTGAAAGTTCTCCTTTCTTCATCGTTTCAGCACCATTCTTTCTTTAGTCATTGTTCTACTCCAAAAACGGTCATTCCGACGATATCTCCACAACCACTTCTCAATTCCGACGATATCTCGACAGCCACTTCTCAATTTCGGTTATTAACAGGTTGGAAATTGTTTACCCCAATTTTTTTACATCTTGTTATGTTGTTGCGACTTTAAAAATCCTTTTCAGCATTTTGGGTGTTGTTATGCTTGGAACTTTAATATACATTCTTGTCACTGATGGTTCTCCTTTCCGTACAGAGCTATTGACTTCGTAAGTGCTCATATAAGCATGAACTGCGTGAATGGAGCATACATTTTCTTCTTGTTAAAAGGAACATTCCTCTCCCATTATATACTTCTTTTAGTAGACATAGATTGTGGTGTGGGCAATATTGAATTTGAAAGTTGTGATTTATTAAGTGCTTTTCATTCTTCATTTTTCTAATTAAATTATTCACCAAAGCAACACATGTACTTTCTGTGTGTCATTCAAGTATTCATTTGCAACTTTGTCATGCTCATATGAGTAAGTTTCAGCACTGCTTCTGCTTGTGGCAGTCCCTTTTTGTTAATGTTAAAGAGGAATTAACTAACTAGTTGTAATATATGTACTTGTTGATGCCTAATTTTATTAGAAAAGTTTTATAATTAGAGATTGATGGAGTAAAATGCTTGATTTTTGCTTGATTTTTGTTATACTGATTAAATATCATTCAAAAAAACTATTAACTACTTTTTGAATTTACGTGGATTTAGGTTCAATTTTCAGTGAATAAGGTGATGGCAATGTGTGAAATGGTCAAGCATGGATGCTTCTCAAGGAAATTTATATGCTAGACAACAAACAGAGAATAAGAACTTGAAGAATAAGAAAAAATAGATTTTATGTGCTGCTGTGTTTGACAGCAGTCCTGTGCAGAGTTGCAGTTTTTCCGTGATGCCACTGCAGTTGTGATTTGGTGTTGTGTTTGGGAGGCTTGCTAGCGTGTTTCGGAGTTGCTTCTGGCTGGCTTTTATTGCTATTTTGGTTTCTAGCAGGTTTCCAGGGTTTTTTTTGTTGAGTTTTGATTTTGGTGGAGAGGCACCCTTTGTTTTAAGGCCCTCCTTAATTGTACTCTTTTTGCAACATCAAATGTAATTTCTATTTTGTGTATTTTGTGATGTAATTCACATTTGCATTGTAAAGCAAATTATATACTATATGAAATAAAATTGGTATTCATTGTTGGTTATACTTTCGAGACCATAAGGCCATTTACACGGCATTATAGTTAATGGAACGAAATAAAATTGGCATTATATTTTGTTGGTTATACTTTCTAGTTGACAGTGGCACAAAAACAGGAATGAAACATGACTGTGGAACAAAATACAGCTGCTGATACATAGAAGAAACATAAAACCACAAAACTGTCAGCCACCAAAACTCACCAAAATGCTGTTATTTTATTCTAGTTCATTTTGACATAAAAATAGGCATTTTGTTATGAGCTGCATAAAAGTAGGCACATCATAATAATAGGAGTGATACTTGGTAACTAAAATTCTGCATTCACCAAAATAAGTTACTGATACAAAATAAGCTAGCATGATCACAAATTGAAATTCTGCATTACAATTTTAAGTTATTGATACAAAAATATGCTAGCATGATCACAAAACTAAACTTTCAAATCATATCATAAAGAACAGGAAGTGTCATTCATTCTTCTATGTTATTCATCTGGTTTGTCTAACTTCCTTCATCCTTCTTCTATGTCATTCTTCCAATCCTAAAAACATCAAGTAAAAATATGAGCACAAAAAGATCAAAACAAATGCACCATAAACATGAGCACAAAAAGATCAAAACAAATGCACCATAAACATGAACACAAAAAAGATCAAAATAAGTACATTTTGAAAGGGGCTTCTTACCAAAATTATGGAGATGATCTTTGGGGACAATTGCGGCTGTCATGATGCACATACTCACCGCATGCCAAACCCACCATTGAACAGCAATAAAACCAACAAGAAAATAGAAAAGGAAAAAAAAAAACCAGCTAATACACACCCATATATAAACCCAATATCATCCCATGAAAAGAAAAAAAAAGTTACGTAACTCAATAGTTGAATATGAGGTGATATAACAAGGCAAATGAAATTTCATAGAAAAAATATATATTTTAGGGATCGATAGTTGAATATGATTAATAGTTAGATGACAAATGAATTTAAGTCATACTAATTATAATATACCTGAGAAATTTGAAAAGAAGTTGATGTATCTTTGTCCATGAAGAATGATGAACGTAACTCAATAGAAGTGCAAGTTGTCCAAATCAAATTAATGTATCTTTATCCATGAAGTGCAACGTTTGGTTGTATTTGGTTGGAAGAAGTAGTGATGGTTTTTGCAGAAAAAGAAAGGTTTTACGTTGAATGAAGGGAAGAAGATGGAATAAGAAACGTTGTGAGGGACGCGCGTGTTTTGTTTAATTGCTCAGCAAATTAGTGTCACGTGACCTACTAATGTGAGAATTAAATCACAGCCATCTAAATAATTTAAAGGCCACAGTTTCATCCTCTCACCCTCTCATTTAAAAAGTCCTCTCATTTAAAATGCCCTTTATATATATATATAACTATTTTATGCTCAAACGATGAAATCCGTATCCTATAAATCTGAGAGTCGTTTCTCTTGACATTGCCTTGTCAACAGCGAACTACTTCAAAACAAAACAGTAATTCATTGAAAATGACATATCATTCATATTTCTTAGTTCCAAAGTGGGTAGTCAACTTCAAAATAAACGGTAACATTATGAACTATGATACATGCTTGAATTAAAAATGAAAACAAAAACCTTTGAAGCTTAACTGTCACCTAAAAACAGCACTCAGAAAGGTCATACTCTGTTAGATGAACACAGAAGCTGTGATGAGTAAACCCTCTAAAAAAATTGCTCTCTGTGATGAAATTACAGGTTTACACAAGTGTTTTTTGCCCCGTACGTACAAAAAAATAGGGATCAAGTAGCAGCCATTTGACTCTCGGTCGCCTGACTCTTGGATGAATCAAAAAGTTTGGAGATTTTAATATTTTCCCGGATATGGTGAGGACACCTGTACAATAGATCTTTGGCCTCTGAAAGTCTACCTTCTTGAAATAAGGATTCAAAAATTTGGAGGTAAACTGTTTGAGATGGGTAATTTTTTATACTCAATGCTTTCAGGAATTCCACAGCATCCTCCACGGTCCCAAACTTCGAAATATATGATGCAAATGGTTCATGGTATGGAGAGCATTGTTTAGACTTCATCAAACGAAGAAGGTCGAGCGCCTCCTCAAACTTTCTGACTCTTAATAGACTATCAATCAGTTTCTCGAATGTAGCTTGCCATGGACTTAAATGACACTTGCCAGATATCTCTAGAAGCAACTTGTATGCATCGTCTATTCTCTTTTGCTTAATAAAACCATCAACCAGTACTTCCAACAATTCAGCATCTGGACTGGAAGACTTTTCCATCATCTTATAAAGACCAAGTAACGCACCATCTAGTTCGCCGGCATCACAGTACCCTTGGATCAAGATGGTCCAAGTCTTGATGTCAACCCAAAGATTGATAGCTTGCATATGATCGATTACCTTAAGTGCTTCTTTGAACCTCCTCGTCTTACAAAATCCGAAAATAAGTTGACTGTATGTGATGTTATCTGGTTCGTAGCCAGCATTTTTCATGGTCTCGACAATCTTTTCAGCTTCATCAAATTTCCCAGCACCTGTCAAAGACCTATGAATACCATCATAGACTGCCTTGGAAAGAGTATACCCTGTTGACTCAAATTTCTTAGTTACCCTGAAAACTAAATCCAAATCTGGCTTATCCTTTGTAGATAGGCTCTTTAAAAGCACAATGCAATCCGGAGCTGTAGGCTTATATGAACTATCCATCATATGCTCGTAAAGCTTGACACTGTCCTCCATCATCCTATTATTTAGAAGCTGCCTCGATATCTTAATGTAAGTATCAAGATCCAATTCATGACCGACACTCTTCATCTCCTCAAGAATACTCCAAAACTTCTCAATTGACTCCATTCTAGGAAGAACTCTAGCAACTGCATTATAAGTCACTGTATTCTGTAGATAACCAGATTGCTTTCCAACCCAATGAAAAAACTTATAAGCCTTTAAAGGACTATTTCGAAGCTCTTTCATAACCCTAATCACGAAATTGTCCGAAAGTTGAATTTTAACCTTCTCGAGTTCATTCTCAATCTCATTGTCCCAATCAGACCCTGAAATAATACCAACCACCTTTTTGACAACACTCTGCATTGCATCCTGCTCAAGCATCCCTTTATAGAAACGTGAATACTCAACAACATCACTCTTCATCTTCGCCTTTTTCAAATCTGCCGAAAGTATCAAATGTGTCTCTTCATCTAAATAAAACCCATTTTCCTTCATAGCCTTAAGAACAATCCAAAACTCTTTCATATTCTTATTCCTAGCTAAAATCCTGAGAACCAAGCTATAAGCCGAAGAACTAGCCATAAACCACTCTTTCTCACTGACCCAATTGAAAAAGGTGAAAACTTTAAGAGGGTTATTATCCAATCGCTTCAAAACATAAACAACAGTTTCATGGGTCAATGATTCACGACATTCTTCAAATTCTTTCTCTAACTCTTCAGACCAATCATTGGTGTAAACACGCTCTAAAATTGAGTTGGGTTTTGAAGAAAAATAGTGTTTTTTATGACTGTTGTGAAAAGGTAATAAATTGTGTGAACGATTCAACATAGGAAGTGAAAAGGAGGAAGAAGAAAAATGAGAAACCTGGTACCCAGTTGCAAGAACTTGTGTAGCGCGTGATGATGATGATGATGATTTGAGGAATTTGAGGGAAGTGGTTATTGCTTTCATGCGATTCATCGTAAAAGTTTGGATTGTTTCGGAGAAGAAATTGCTGCGCGACGCTAATAAGGTTGTGTTTTTGGGAAGGGTTTAAGGTTTAAGGATTATTTTGTCTTGTGGGTATGGGTTAATGGATCTACTGTCTTGCATACCCGTTTATATTTCCATGACTTTTTTTTGGTGGTGTACATTATGCATTGTTTATACCAAAGTGACGACAAGATTTATAGTACTACTCAAGATTCCAATGTAATAAAGAAAAAAAACCATATTTGATAGAATAATTGCTAAAAGGAAATAGATAAACAAAATCTAAATAATTTTCACTCAAAAAATATCTAAACAATTTTATTTTTTTAAGACTAGATCAAGGTGAAACTCTTCGGATCCACATTCAATTATCACAACTAAGGTCTAATAAAGTGTCTATCTATTGTTGCTGAGTGCTGACTACATACACTGATGAAAAATTGTGATGCACCAAACAACATTCTTAGAGTCCATATGATCCCTCCAAACGATCATAAGGTACACAATCTAATTATATAAAATCTCCTCAAATCACATTGAAACATCACCGACTTGGATATTGGAGTGTCTTTGTAGGTTCATCTAGATAGGATTTAGTGTTCGATATAGAGGATATGATCCATCTTCTCTCTCTCTTACTTAGTTAGGTTTCTTTTTTTTTTTTTCAGTGCAACACAGGAAAGCGCCCTCTTTTTGTCATCCCTGCAGCTTTCCAGATTATGTATTGAACGTATGGCGTAGCTAGGATCTTAAAATCATGTTTGAGCCATTGATAAAAGATTGATGCCAACTAGTGTAAATCATTGCAAAAGCCATTTCGAATCATGGACATTTATATTCTCCAACAAGAACAACTATCATTTTCAAAATATCATTAATAAAACAGGTTTACAAATAGTCCATTAACTATAAAAATTGTCAATTTGATTCTTTAAGTTAAGGTTGTTTGCGAAAATTACTCTTTCCATCTAACCCTAAGTTCACATAAAAGTCATCAAGTTACGCTTTTGTCGCATTTGATGTGCAATTAGCTAGTCATATTGTTAACTAATTATTTAGAGTTTCCCAAAATTATAGCCGTAGACTTCGATTTACTTGAAAGCTAGTTATATATTTCAAAGAGAGGAGTATTAGGAACACTCTTTTTCTAACACTCGATCTAACACCCATTCTTTTATTAGGTGAAATCAATGTAGATCTCATCAATTCATGCGCGACTCATTTCTAAAGTATGAGGTCAATATTAATTTTATTAAATAAGAGAGTGTTGCAGTTCATTGGTTATAGAATACAAGTTTATTCAAGTAATACAAATTTATCCAAATTAATGACTCCTTTTGTTATCTTGTTTAAACTATCATGTTGCGAGTTCACTAGGTGACAAGCTAACACGACTGCCCATCAATTTGTTAAGGCAACAGCCAGTTTAAATGCTCGTTTTTAATGAAATAAAGTATATTTTTCTGTAAAAGAAGAAGATGAAACCGAATCCAACAATTACTTAACATAAGATGATGGTAGATGTCGGCATAAGAACATGGTTTTTGTAATGTATCCATCCTATTCAATTAGTTATGAATGAATGTAGAGCACATACTCTTATTAACTTATCAGCAAGTACCTCCACACCTACAAGGCTACAAAGCAAAAAATTAATTTTTGCTCACATAATCATAGTTCATGAATAATAATACTCTTTATTTGCTTACTAGAGCTGGAGTCCAAGCAAAAAAATAATTTAATGAGTGATTCATGATATCTTCTTACCTGAAAATAAGAAACCTATATTTTAAATGCTACCAAGTGCTAAAAGGACGAATCCCTTCTAAACAATTTGTTTTACTGTAACTTAATAACAATATTTTTATGCTCAAAATATTAGATCTGTATCCTGTAAAACTGAGACTAATTGGTCCAAACTAGAAGTGTAACATTGTATTTATATGATTACGAGCTCTCGCTTCTTTTGCCCTTTTTAACCAAGTAAGACTATAAGGCAGAGTGTACGTAAACTATCATCTGATTTTGTCAATAATTCTGCCATCTTTGTTAACATTACCTCATCAACGGGGGAAGAGCTTCAAAACAAAACAGTAATTCATTGAAAATGATAACATCGTTCTTATTTCTTAGTTCCAAAGTGAGTGTAGTCGAAATAGTGAACAATAGTGAACAATGATGCAGGCCTTGTAACATAGTGAACAATGATGCAGGCCTTGTAACAAAAAATTAAAAAAATAAAATAAAAACTATCCTCGGAAGCCAAAACAGCATTCCTACTTCTATTTTCACCCTCAAAACAGTACTCATCAAAGGTCAGTCTCTCAAAGATGAACATAAAAGATGTAATTGGTAAACCTTGTAAAACATTGTGTTAGAGATGAAATTACTGGTTCAGACGAGGTTTTCTGCACAGTGCAAAAACCAAACATGCCTAAAAGCCTGATCAAAGTTAATCATTTGGAGAAACTCACAAATTGCAATTAGTAGTCTAGAGTGAAAGGAGGTTGTCACTTGCCTGAATCCAAGATCATGGCATACATAGATCAGTAGCTTACCCTGATGCTTACAAATGACAGATTTCTGAAAGACCACAAGCAGGAATCCAATCCAAGACCTCTGACTTTTGACGCATTTTGGACACTAGGAAGGAAAAGTTTTCTGGGCATCAAGTAGCACTGGCAACATCCGAGTCTCCACTGAAGCTAAAAAATTCATTGATCTTTTTATGTCTCTTTATCTGCGAAGGAAACTTGCACAATAGATCTTTGACCTCAGAGAGTCTACCTTCTCCGATGAAAGATTCCAAAACATGAAGATAGGCGGAATGGGACCTAGGACTTCCCTTTCTCCATGCCTTCAGGAATTTCTCAGCATCCTCCACGGTCCCAAACTTTGAAACATACTGCACAATTGGTTTGTTGAATGGAGAGTACTTGTGTTTCCTCATCAAACAAAGAAGGTCAAGTGCATCTTCAAATTTTCCGATTCCTAACAGGTTTTGGATCAATTTCTCGTATGTACATTGCCTAGGAGAAGCGCATATCTCAACCATCTCTACAAGAAACTTGTATGCGTTGTCTATTTTCTCTTGACTAAGAAAGCTATCAACCAAAGCGTCTATCGCAGCAGCATCTGGATTGCAGTCTTTTTCAATCATCTTACTTAAACAAAGTAATGCCTTATCTAATGCATTGGCAGCACAATGCCCTTGGATAAAGATGGACCAAGTTTTGTTATCAGGAATGCAGCCACTAGATTCCATCTCCTCCAGCACCTTACATGCTTCTTCAACCCTCTTCATCTTACAAAGTCCAAAAACCAGTTGACTGTATGTAGTATTATCAGGTTCATGGCCACCATTTCTCATAGTCTTAACAATATTTTCAGCTTTGTCAAATTTCCCCACACTTGTCAAACACCTGTGTATTCCATCATAGATTTCCTTGGTGAGAGTATACCCTGCGGATTCATATTTCTTGGCTACCCGGAAAACAAGATCCGAATTCGGTGAATCACTTGTAGCGATAGCGTTTAAAAGGAAACAGCAATCGTGAACCGATGGCTCATATGAACCATCCATCATAAGCTCGTAAAGCTTAACAGCATCCTTCATCATCTGATTCTTTACAAACTGCATTGTTATCTTCATATAAGTATCAATCTCCAATTCATAATTCACACTCTTCATCTCCGCAAGAATACTCCAAAACTCCTCAATTGAATCCATCCTAGCAAGAACTCTAGCAACTGCATTGTAAGTCACAGCATTATGTTGATAACCAGATTGCTTCCCAACCCAATAAAAAAAGTTGTAACCCTTTAAAGGACAACTTCGAAGCTCTTTCAAAACCCGTATCACAAAACTATCCGAAAATTGAATCTTAAGCTCTACAAGCTCATTCACAACCTCATCACCCCACTCAGATCCTAAAATCACACTAACCACCTTGTTGAAAACAACCTGCCTTGCATTTTCCTCAACCATATTCTTAAAAAAAGTTTTAAGACAAGCGAAATCCCTGTTCATTTTCTCTCGTCTAAAACCCTCCAAAATCGACCTATACGTAATTCGATCAAGATAAAACCCTTTTTTCCTCATCATCCTTAAATGAATCCAAAATTGTTCAATTGTATCCTTATTAGCTAAAATCCTAAGAATCAAATTACACAATGAAGAACTTGGCAAAAACCAATTTTTCTTACTGACCCAATTGAAAAAGCAAGAAGCTTTTAATGGGTCATTATCCAATTGTTTCAAAATGTAAACAACGGTTTCATGGGTCAAAGAAGGGTAACAATTTTCTAACTCTTTTTCAAACCCTTGAGACCAAGCGTTTGTTTGAATAAGCTCAACAATGGAGTTGGGTTTTGATGAAACATAGTGTGTTTGATGAAAACGTGAATCGTGAAACGGGGAGGGGATAAAAAGGGGTGGTGGGGTGTAGAGAGAGAAGTGAGAAACCTGGTGGAGTGAGCGAGTTGTAGTGACTCGGATGGTGAGTAACGAGTTGATGAATCTGAGATTACGAGCAACTGATTCTAACGCTTTCATTGCTGCAGGTTTAGGAATTCGGAGCAATGCATTACCGGTACTCCATCAATGGTAATGTGAATATTGAATATTTCTCGCGATAAAAAGTAAAAAAATTGAATTCTTTCCCAAATACTACATCGGTCCTAAATTAGCTGAGTCATTTTTTCTTTTCACACATATTAAGATAAATGTATAAATGAAGAAGAGAGAACAATGATTTTATTGTCAAATATTGGTACATTCTCCACTATCATAAATGCAAAATGAAATATATTGAATTGGAAGTTGTGAAAGTATTACTCCTTCCGTTTCAAAACGAGTGTCACCTTAGCCAAAAATATTTGTTTCAAAATGAAGGTCACTTTACATTTCCCATACAACTTTAATTTTTTTCTTCCAACTTTACCCTCTCCAGGTTTTCTCTCACACAATATTCAATGCAACTTTAATTTTGTCTTTTTCTTATAAAGTAAGAGCAATTTAGTAAAAGTATTATATCCAATGATTATTTCATTCCATTTCTTAATTTGTGTGCCAAAGTTTAAAGCAACACTCATTTTGAAACGGATGGAGTATTATTTAGAGTTATAAAGAAAAAAAAAGTAATGTATTGTATTGAAAAGTGAAATGGCTCAGTTATTTTGGAACATTTTTTTTTTGCAAAAGAATCAGTTATTGTGGGACGGAGGGAGTATACTCTATCCGAAAGGAAATAAAAGTAAAAATGATAGATAAAAAATGAGTAAATAGACAATTACTCCTCTGAAATTTTAAGTTTCGACAATTACCTCATGACGTTAACAAAACTTAAATTACTCCTCTAGAATTATACAACGTTAATCAATTTACCTCATCCGTCAAATTCTTCTGTTAGTCAACATCACGTTTTGCAAATCCCCCCTATAGTTTTACACTTATGTGCAAAATGCTCCCCGAACTTGAAAATTTATATATTTTTTTCTTCTTATACTTGACTCAAGATATTAAAAGCAAACAATTAACATTTGGCTTTAATGAAAATCTTTTAGAATCTCTACTTGATATTTGGTTCTTCATCTATGTTATATGGACTATTTGGTTGTCTCTTTAGATTATGTTTGAAATTGAATAGTTGTTTCTTCTGCACGTATAATTTTCTATTTCATTCATATGCTTCAATATTGTCATGATCTACTTAATAGGCTCAACTTCAGTCCCTTCACAGATTTACTTATCTATTGCTTCTTCTTTTTTGCAAAGGCAAAATATACTTATACTATTAAACCAGATCCAAACAGAAGATGTGCAAGAATGAAACAAGAATATAAGCATACATAAATTGTTTAGCTATTTATAAACAACAACAATGAGACACAAAAAAACTCTCAAAATTCAACAATATGTAAAATGAGTTTTTAACTTTGCTGACACACTAATGCATCTCCAATTGCAATCCAAAACTAAAGCAAGATTTACAAGACTATTGCTTTATCTAAGAGGTGTATTTATTTACTATTCATTTAATTCTTTCATATCTCTGTGATTTCAAAATAGTGGATGATGCCACATGGTAACGAATTATATTGCTAAATGATAATAGTGTATATTGTCATTTGATATAATTTTCATAATCAGATAAGTATTGGAGACAAACAATTAGAAACAATGTCATCTAATCATTGGTTAAAAAAAATGTCATGTAATCCATTTATAAAACAAAGCATATCAATTTAAATATGTAGCTAAGTTGAAAAATATTGTAATTATACATTTTTTACAAAAAATATCAACCACTATGTTAATTGTTTGCCTTTAATATCTTTTGAGTCAAGTATAAGAAAAAAAATATATAAATTTTAAAGTTCGGGGCATTTTGCAATAAGTGCAAAACTTTAGGGAGTATTTGTAAAACGTAATGTGACTAATAGAAGAATTTGAAGGAGAGGGTAAATTGATTAACGTGGTGCAATTTAAGGGGGTAATTGAAGATTTGTTAACGTCAGGGGATAATTGACGAAACTTACAATTTCGAGGAATAATTGCTTATTTACTCGATAAAAAATTAATGTCTACAGACTAAATTTTGAACTACATAGATTAACTTTTTTGCTTGTTTAAACAAATACATATTATTTTTCGGCTTAATACATCTCCCGGTCCCTTAACTTATTTTATTTTCTCAGTTTCGTCCCTTAACTATAAAGTGTCTCAATTTGGTCCCTTAACTCTTCTGCCGTTACCTATTTTGGTCTATTTCGTTAGTTTTTAACCATAAATGTATAAGGTGAACCAACATTATAGGTGGTCCACCATAGATCTTAATAGATTTTTAATTTTAACCCTTTGATCTTTTGTCTATTAATGAGAACGGTTAGATCATACATGTCTATTGTATCGTATAGTGAACCGCCAACAACCAATTTTTTCCCCTTTCTTCATCTTCTTCCTTTAATTTCTTCATCATCTTCAATAACATCTATATATACCTTCATCAATCTTCAACCATTAAAACCCAGAAATAAAAAAAAATATGTATATATATAATTTTTTTTATCATCTTCAAAACAAGAAAATTAAATTCTTCATCATATTTTTCTTCAAACAAACCCAGCAAAGAATGTTCGACCGAAAGCTATGTTCTCTCTCCTCCTGGTCTATTTCCGGCGAGATTCTGGTGATGGTACGGTGAGGTTTTGCTGTGTTCTCTGGCTAGTTTTTCACGTTCTCTTCACTGCTTAGCTCTATTTTCCTTGGTTTCAACGGATCTGCACTGTTCTCTCCTCTCACTGTCTCTTCTCCGGCGTGATCTGCCTTCTCCGGTGAGGTTGCGGTTGAAGATTTTCTGTGTTTTCTGGCCTGTTTCTTCCAATTCGCACATATCTGGGTTGTATTCCACTTGGATTCAACTATTTTCACTTATCTCCGCCGAAGGGTTTACTCCGGCGAGATATGGGTAGTTTGCGCCATCTTGAAGCTTTGTCCTGTTTACTACATGATCGTGTTTCTCAGGATCGTAATCCCTCTCTTTCTGGGCTCGTCATTTTCCGGTGCAGGTGTTTTCCGGCGAGATCTGGCTCGGAATTGGACTGTGTTTTCTGGTTTTTCTAGCTGT
Organism: Medicago truncatula; assembly: GCF_003473485.1. Lineage (NCBI taxonomy): Eukaryota > Viridiplantae > Streptophyta > Magnoliopsida > Fabales > Fabaceae > Medicago > Medicago truncatula. The sequence continues at coordinate 51,388,736 of NC_053045.1, read as the reverse complement.
TTGCGTTTTTTGTTTTACAGGTAACACTAGTTTGAGGATTATGTTGGCTTTCCTTCAGCGTTTACATTTCTCCGGCGAGCTGGGGTTTTCCGGCAACACTTTTCCGGGTTGTGTACGGTTCTGTTTGTGTGTTTGAACTGTCTTCTCCATGGCTATGTCATCTTGTCCTTGGCCGTTTCTCTTTCCGGCTGATTAAGGGTTTTTTTCTTGGTTTTTATTGTTTTTTTTATGAATGTTTATGAAGATGAAGAAGATCTGAGAAGAAGATGAAGAAATACAAAAAAGATTAGATGTTGGTGGTTCAGTGTTGTATACGATGGACTTGCAATCAAATGGTTGAAATCAAATCAAAAATATTAGACATTAAAATACTAACGGAGATGACCGAAATAGATAACAGAAGAATACATAAGGGGCCAAATTGAAACACTTTATAGTTAAGGGACCAAACTGAGAAAATAAAATAATTTAAAGGACTGGGGGATGTATTAAGCCTTATTTTTCTTATATTTCATTATAAAATGATTGTGGATTTATGCCAAAATATTTGTTTCTCGCCTAAAACAATGAAAAATTGATCTTTTCAAGGTTAATAAGAGGCTTGTGTTTGAAGTTCCTCATGAGAGTGTAATCGTGTTATATCTCTCTATAAAAGTCTTACCATCCATTATTAGTTTTACATGCAAGGAATACCCACCTGATTCACACCAAAAAAGTAATGATTTTTTTAAATGATGTTTCATAAAATACAAAAGTTGACAATTTTTTTTTTATCAAGCAGTGTAGCAACTAAAATTTCACCCTTTTAAGGTGAATAAATGGAGATCAAAAGTTTGAACCCAAGTTTCTACATATATATGCAATATTTATGTCAACTAAGTTATGATCACATAGATCAAATATCTCTTGAAAAGTAATTTTGACATTATTATGATAGATATTCATTGCCATTAAAAAGTGAAGATATTCATTGTTAGAGATTTTAATATAATAAATATTAAATATTTAAAAAAAAAAAAACTCTCGAAAATGATTGTTACAAGAAGATACGTCAAAATAGTTTCTCATTTTTAGCATTTTTTTTTTAAATTTTACTACCCACAAAAGTCATATCAAAATGACGAAATACTCAAAATGGTTTTTATTAAAAACAAATCTATGAGAGTGCAGTCGGTCTTTGGTTTTAAAAGTAATTTGACATTAATAACCTTCTTAATTTTTTTTTTACATTAATAACATGGATATTCACCGTGATTCATAATATATATATAGATGAGGGATATATTGACTCCAAGAGTAACTCAATGAAGGAAGTTACTCCAAATCACTACTATCCATTTCATTTTAATCTAACAGCCTTGGTTAATTATATTCTTGTGCACCGAATAAGATTCCACACCTGATCGAACCATTAGATTTTGTTGTACAAAACCATCAAAGACATTTCTTTCTGATTCATACCTTGTAAAAATTCAACAAAGAGATCGAAGCAATTAAATAGATTAACAATTCTTGTAAAAAAAAATTAGATTAACAATTAAAATCCCAATTCAAATTGATGCAATTGAAATATATTCTCAATCAGAAACTTTGATGCAATTTAATTTTTGATGATGGATATATATTCCCAAGAGATCTCATATTCCCAATTACGAAGGATATATTTCCAACCAAAATTTTGATGATGGAGATATATTCCCAATAAGCAACATTAATTTGAATCTTGTTGTTAATACAATTTTTCTGGCTGAAGGTATGAATAGGAAAGAAAAGTCTTGATCTTTTTGTTGTTAACAAAATCCAATGTTGATCGGGTGTGGAATCTTATTCGGTGCACAAGCATATAATTAATTTAGACTGTTAGATTAAAATAAAATGGATGGTAGTGATCTGGAGTAACTCTATTGAGTTACTCTTGGAGTCAATATATCCTTTCTTATATATATATATATATATATATATATATATATATATATATATATATATATATATATATATATATTCATATTCAAAGATTTTAACAAAATAAAAATTGAATATTTTTTTAGAAAAGTATCTTTTAAAAATGATTTTTACGAGAAACAACTTCAAAATAGCTTCTTACTTTTAGTATTTTTTAAATTTTACTATCCAAAAAAGTCATAGCAAAACGTTGAAATAGTCAAAATAATTTTTTATGAAAAATTATTTACGAGTGCATAATTTGGTCTTTTGTTTAATTTCTTGTAGTTAGGTTAATATTGGTAGCTCCTTTTTTTTTGAGAGAGAAAGAGCAGAAGAGAATCTCCTATGATCTTAACTTCACAATTATATTTGCTCAAAAAAAAAAAAAAAAACTTCACAATTATATCTAGGTTGCATATTTGAAACCCTGCATTCATTCACAGATTGTTGGTTTTGGAAATTTGAACATTTTTAACTTATGAGTCATTTCACTATGTAGAGTGAATTGTTTCACAATGTCAGAGAAAAGAGTGAATCATTTCACTTCAAATATTGAATCGTTTCACTTATTTTTGAAAAATGTTTTTGTTGATTTTTTTTAAGTGAATTATTTCATATATCCATAAAGTTTTTGTGAATTGACTCACTTTTGTTTCATTCAATTTTTTTACAAAATATTTTATAACTTCACTTTCTCACACTGTCATGGAAAGATTGAGCAGGCTCTCGGATTGATCGGCTCATAACATTAGTTGATCAAGTGTGTTTACAGTTGAGGGTTAGACGTTGAGTCGTGTGAGGAATGATTTAAGGGCGACATCAATATCTGATATAAGAGTAGGGTTTTATGTTGAAATCTCAAGCCTCAAGGAGCAATATTAGTATAAACAACAAAACTCCATTGATGTGTATCTTTAGGAGTGAATGTAATGCATTAGTGAGAACGATGCAAGTGAACCACTCTAAATCTCAAGACTCAAGGAGCAATATGTGTTGAACTCTATTTTTTTGATAAAAAAATATATTCTCATCTTTTTGTTACGTGAAATCATCATACAATAAATACCCTAAATTACAATATGTATCATGAGCAAAAAAAATACAAAATAATTTTATTTATTAATCTGCGCAACATGCATATATACAGTTTAAATTTTAAATTAAATTAGAACAAATGTCTGTTTGAATTGACTTATTTTTGAGCTTAAGTAAAACAACTTCTGCAAATAAATAAGTTTTTATGTATTATTCATAAGGTTGTTAATGTAGTTTACGAAAAAACAATTTATCAAGATATAATATTTGTTAGTGAAAAACTTATGAATTAACATAAAAATTTATTTATTTACATAAACTATTTTTTATAAACTAAAAAAATAAGACAATCCAAACATACCCTAAATACTCAAACCAATCTCAACAATCTAACTAAATCCTAATTAAAGGTTCATCCAAAACTTGAGACTTCATTTAAGAAGTACAAAATGTTGATAATTTCTTCCTTAACTTTCCATTACAGCAAATATCACCTCAACTAGATAGCTAAAACAATGAACATTAGAGACCAAAGCATTAAGCATCCATATAATTATTTGTCAAACGCAAGTGCTGTTAGAGGACAACACTTGGCATTCTCCTATAATTATTTATTCCTAGTCGCTTCTACTAATCCATAAGATTCACATTAGGTAAAGGCGTTACTAGTTACACATGAACATCTTCATCAACCACTACCAAGTAGAATATATTCGAATGTAAAAAGGACGGAAAAATTTGTCGTGTTTATCATTTTTCTCAACATAGCTTTTATGCATGTTTATAAAGACTACTTTAAGGTCACAAAAGACTACTTTACGTTTGAACTACCTTTTGATGTTAGAGGTTCGGTGCCTCTTTGGATAGGTGTGTGTGTGTGATGCTTAGCACCTACGTTATCAATGGTGCTCACTGCCACGACATTGCTTTGTATTTTTTTTCCACCGAAAAAACTGAATCCGCAGACAATCTTGTAACATTTAAGTTAATAACATACAACGACAACATCATAATACCTACAAATATGACAAAATAAAAGTAAAAGAAGTATTTATGTTTTTGGATTTACAACATTCGCTCAAGTTTTCATTATATTTGCAATGAATTTAAACGATAATGTCAATCTAAACCAACAAACACTATATTAAGATGAAAACCAACAAACGCCGTTCAAGATAACAAACCTATACAATGCCAAATAAGACGACGAGCAAACACAACACTCTCTCAACAATCTCATGTGTTTTGTTATTAAAATAAATTAACGTTGTTGAAATGTGCTGTTGTATAGTTATTAGTTGATTTATTTAGTAATTTTATTAGAGATATATTGTCTGCTATGATTTACATGAGGGATCAATTAAATACTCAAAACCATGGTGTTTTAGTTAGATTGGTTTGGAAACTTGAAATCTGTTACTCTAAGTTCAATTCACCTCGAGGTCATTTTGGTTGATTAATTCATACATGACAGTTAAATTAGTTGATACTCGAATTGGATACTAAATTTTAAAAAATGATCATGCTAACTAATGCCCTGAAATTAATTAAAGAAATAAACAAAAAGTTTTATATTAAAAAGAATATTTTCTAAACTTTTAAGTGTTTGATTAAACAAATTCTAAAAAAGATTTAGTTTCTTAACTAATGCCCCAGACACTAATTAACATTTTCTTTAAACAGAAAATAGTTCACATTAGTTCGATGTTATTATCAATGGGTCATGCCAACCGTTGTACCCAAACACTAGTTAAGAAAACAAAAAAATTGAAATTTTAAATTAAAAAAACACTTTTTTTTAACTTTTGAAAATTTATTACACAATTTCGATGCAATATCTACTATATTTGTTTTTTTATTACTCCATCCATCCGGTTCTATTTACAAGAAACAATTGATTTTTTAGATATATTGGATATTTATGTATCTGGTTTAGATTCATGACTACATACATACATTATTCAATGTATTTTTTTTTTTTTTTTTGTAAATACAACCCTAGGAAGTAAGAGAAACTCTTGGTTATAAACCCAACACCTCATATTTAGACACACTCACATAAACTAAAAAAAATAAAACAAAACTAATGTAGTCACATCAATTAGGAGAAAGTCTTGGTTGGGCACAAACCTAACACCTCAATTTTGGGCATACACACAAAAGCAAGAAAAAGTTAATAGAAAATAAAATTATAATATATCATTTGATGTGACGAAATACTTTTTATTTAATTTGTTAGTTTTATGTGAGTATGTGCCCAAAATTGAAGTGTTGGGTATGTGCCTAAGCAAGACTTTATCCATTAGTAAGTATTATTGAATTTCATTCTCTTTTAATTATTTTTCATTTTACATGAGTGTGTCCAAATCTTTTTGATATAGCTTTGTGACCATAGAAGACTTTCAGAGGAAGTAATTAATTTGGGAAAGAAAGAAAATGTTGATAGAAAATAGGACAAGTGTGAGTCAGAGTCATGATTGTTGATCTTTTTGTGTGTTGGAAAAGCATCCAGTGTCAGAAACCAAACATGACTCAGCAAAACATCACATTGCCACAAAGCCATTGGTGAATGGTGATGACTTGACTAATGATGGACAAGCAAAGTCGTCTCTTTTGGAGTTGTTGAGTTCATTCAGACTCATAAACCTTTTCTCATTCATTCATTCACTGCCACAAGCCTCAACCAAACAAAACCATCACTTTCACTTTCAGTTCATTTCCACAGTACTCTTGTGAAGAAACAAAGAAAGAAGGTATATCATCATGGACTTGGACATGATGGCCAGTATTCATTCTACAAAGCACTTCTCTACTCTTCAATCTGCTCCACTTCACTCTGGTTAGTACTATACTTGTTTTCTTACCTACTAGTTACTACTATTACTTTGAGTACCCTCCTTTTTTGTTTCTTTTTTCTTTTCCATTTATTTGTCTCATGTTTGAGCCTTGTTTTTATCTATCTGAGTTCTTAGTTTAAGGTTGGCTTGTAAAACTGTTTGATGAGATCCTTTATAACTATTTGCTTAACATCACCCCTAGGACTGATTAGTTATGACATTTGAATCCATGATTCATGAATTATTTGAACATTAGGTAGTATAAACATTTATAGAAATAGCATATGACATGTCCATAAATTGTTTCCATCTTATTTGCATAAGCTCTTCATAGTAGCTTATGAAAATAGCTTATATTATGTGACAACAATTTGACTTTATTTTATCTTATGTTAAAAAAAAAATAGTTATGTAATAAGTGTTTATAATTGATGAAATTCTTAAAAATCTGAATGACATTGAATTTAGAAGCCTGAGAGCTTGAAAGTGAGAGAGAATTCTCAAAAGGAATCATATTGAAAAGATTCCTTTTCAATATGAATGAACTTTAGAGCTAATTGAGTATTAACCAACTAACTAACTATCAACAAACTCTAACTAACTAATTGTATCTATATATTGTTACAAATATCATGTCTTTATTCCATTCTTGAAAAAAAAAATCAGGCTTTAAGTTACATAGTTTCTTGGGTAATGGGTACCAACATAGTTGAGATGCAAGTTTAATTTGTTTTGGCAAAAAAGTCGAGTTGTAAGTTAACTCATAATGGTGCCTTTGCAGTTGTACCGTGCTCATTTTATAAAAGAAAGGTTCTACAATAAGCACTTGTGCTATAAAGCTTACTTAAATTGTGTATCTAAACACTGCCTAATTCTACTTGAAGTATAAGTTAAAGATGTCTGCGCTTTATACATAAAGTCAAATTTATAGGATATTGACTTGAGGTCCTGAATTACCAATTTTCATATGCATGCTTGAACTACATCTACAAGATTCATGTTTAATGTTTACTGGTATTTTACTTTGTTTAATTAATAATATGACTAAGTTCCATTTTTGCTTATGATTGTCATAAATTTGACATTTTTGGAAGATTTTAAAGAGCATAAGTGAGCCTTCCATTGTGTTTATCATTCTTGTTGGTATTTTGTGAACTTGTAATGCCGTATCTGCATATTATGTGTGTATAATTTATATTTCCTATCGCTTTAATCATTTTGAGAAATTTTTGTATGTCATGCTATATAGAATCATTGTGCTTGTGCTGCAAAAGCTCTCTAACAATGATCCCATTCATACCACAGAAAATTACTCAGTAATTCGTTACACAGACGTGGATGACGACTACCAATCTGATTTCCGATGTCCTTTTTGTGATTTTGAAATTCAAGTTCCTCTCTGCAGTGATTTTGAAGAGGAGTATTGCTCTTCCCCAAAAAATGTGGTATAACCTTTTTTTCTGTTTCCATAAATTTTGGTCCGGCAGTAATTTTTGTTGTAATCTGTTTTCCATACATTTTATGCAAGTAAGCAATGTTTAATATATCTGATCATATTTTTTGTACGTCAGGTTTGTCCTGTGTGTGAAGAAAATTTAGGGAACAATGCATTCACACAATTTACACATTCAAGCTCGCGAAAGGTATATTTTGCTTATCTCATAATTCTTGTGTACTAAAACGTAATCCTGCATATGTTTTGACTTTATGGCATTTCTTTATTGTCTGACTTAATTCAATGTATTTTTTTATTTTTTTTATACAGTGGGGGTGGAAGACTGAGAAATCTAGCATCTGGTCTGGTAACTCAGCAATGTTTGGCAAGAAACTAGCTGCTAGGGGAAACAAACAAGAATCGATACCTGATCCACTTTTGTCACCATTCATCTGCAATGTACCAATTCCTAACTATAACAATAACCATCCAGATGAAAACTCCAGCCTCAGCAACAAGGATATAGAAATTCATAATGCAAAAAGGTACGGTTCTTTTTCTCCTAGAGATTTTGAAGTGGTGGTGAGTTGGCATAACAAGAGAAACCTTGAGAAGCTTATATCGTAGAATGCATCACATACAAAGCATGCCAGTTATGCACATGTGCATTATATGCACTTATGCAGCTAGCTTGTATTTGCTATGAGGTTTGGTTCTGATGGTTTCTTGGAAGATTTGCTTTCTACCTTGCCAACTAACCTATGATGATGATAATTATATTTGCAGTTTGAAGGACTACGCCGTGATAGTTTTTCTTAGTTATTTTAGGATGTTTAATTTGCTTCGCATAAACGTATCATTCCTCGTATCAGAATTACCTGGCTATCAATGTGAAGAAAAGACTAAATCCTTAAAATATTATCCTTTTGATAGGAATATATTAAATATTTCTAGCATAGAAGTTCCTATTTGGAGCCTTGCAGATTATAGTTGAGTGTTGAACCACCAATTAAGAAGTTTTAGACTCTTAACAGTTTGAATCAAACTCCAATCCTGACGTCGTCACGATTAAAAATTTCTAGCCTGTGTTTAAGTTTTTCAGATTCTCATTTTCCGATATTAAGATGTAATCTTGTATGCTGGTTTTGTCTCTGCAGGTCTGGGACTGATGGTGTTGAGCAGGACGAACAAGAACAATGGTTGAGAGCAACTTTTGTTCAAAAGTTGATGTTATCAACCATATTCGAGGAAAACTATTCTTAGAATAGAATTTAATTTAGTCACATAAGTCATGAATGAATTAGTAGCAGCTTCTTACATATTCAGATAGCCCATGTATTATGATGCTGGTCCAAGAGGCACTGGGTTTTATTGCGGTGCATCGGTGTAGGGTGTGATTACTGATTAGTATAAGCAATAGTTATGTTGATGCCATATGTATTTCACATGTATTTCAGACCATTCTATTAATTAAAGTTGATCTTTCAGATAACTTCATAGAATTTTTTAATATCTACTTCACTAGTAAGGCGTTTCTCCTTTATCTGGAGACAAATTATAGAGAAAAGGTTATACCGATCGAATTCATATCAATTTAGCACTACTGTGTCATATTCATTTGGTTCTATCCATTCTTAAAGTTTCTAAAACAACCAAGATTTAATCCCAGTAGTACTATGGGCAATGCAATTTGTATTTGGACATTTTTTCAGAGCTAGTGCACTATGACAGTTGCTCAAGGTTCTGGTACATAAAGGAGAAGATTTAGGTCTATTATTGGCTATAAAGTGGCCAATAGAGTTAGGTTTAAAACATGTAAAATTTGAATATGATAAAACGGTTGATGATAAGTATCATAGAATTCAGGAAAACCACTCCGAATGCGGCAACAATTATGGTGTATGAAATGTATTCCGCTCGATGATGATTAATTTACAGTCACATAAGTCATGAATGAATAGAATATGATGCATGGTGCAATATCTTTAAAATTTTAGCATCATGCATCATATGTGGTTGGAAAAAATCATCATCGAGCTCGATACATTTTCAACCACGAGAGAACAATTGAATGACTTTATTGATTTTATTGGAACAATATAACATAAACTACTGACATGCTTTATAGAATTTATTACCAGAAAAACTTGTAGGTATCGGTTCAGATTTTGCTGCAGTAATATGTAGGAATACTTCTTTCTTTAGGGTATTGTATTGCTTTCAAATAAGATGTGTTATTCTAGTAAAAAAAAAAACCTGTTTCTTTATTCTTTTTTAAGGAAAGGATTGTATTGCTTTTTAATGTGATATTTGTAAAATGATCCAAATGAGAGTGTTTTTGTATACCAAATTGGTTTTCAGTCATTATAAAATCTTATGATTCTGATTCTTTTTAAGGAAAAAGAAGCAACAACATGAATCAAACAACGCCATAATATTTTATTAAAAACACTAATATCTAGATCCTTATTAGCTGTTTCTCTTATAGTTTTTAAGGTCTTCCCCTATAAGAGAAACTATTCGACAATACAAAATTCCAATTTAATATATCACCAACTAACCTTAAAATAATAAGATTTTAGTTATAAATCAAATGACAAAATGTGCTTGACTATAAAAAATTGACGACGGGGCTCATTAGACTAAGTTTAGGTAATCATTTGGGATTCATCTTAATGTATCATGGTCGAAGATGAGATTCATGTTTGTTAAAATTAGAATTAATATCTACGTATTTATAAACTAAATAGTTCTATATTTTATATCTAGAATCATCAAAATTGAATTTTAAAAATAACATTATACGACCCACTTAAGTTGGTCTGGTGGTGTTGACTTGAGAACTTGAAGTGTGCTCATTCTCAAGGTCTCAGGTTCGATTCACCTCGATATCAATTTAAGTGGACTAATTTAACTTCTTAAAAATAAAATAAAAACATTATACTTACTAGCAAAAAGACGACCCATTATAGATAATCCAAACACAAGATTACATTGCACTACAATATTATATTTAACTAGTGTCATATATCTTTGATGTCTAGCTTTTGATCATGTCATCTTTAACTAAGCTTGCCAGAAAAGAAAGAGACTGATTAGCTACTATATTATAGAAATTTGGTAGAAGAAGCACGCAGTGTGTGTCTAGAGTAGAGACAATGAAGATAGTGTGTGTGGCCAAGCATGTGTGTCTTTTTTCTTACTTGTGTCAAAGAATAGCCTGAGCCCTTAACAAACCAGGCTGGACATGCAAATTCAAGACGTATAGCGTGGCCCATAACATTATGGAACACATTGCTGTTCACTTTTACTTTACAGTTTATAATGTTGCATATTTGGTTAGCATGTGGTTTGCAGATGCTAGAGCAAGACTTTTTTGTAAGATGAAAATGTCTATCATTCCCTACTCATGAGTCATGAATCATAAGAAGTACAGATATTGGCCATATAATAGCTACTTAGCTTTTATGTCTTTTCTTATCCATTTTGCTTTGAATATTTTTTTAGTTTTAAGAGCCTAACAATGAAATCAAGAAACTCACATATAATATGTAAAGAAGTGAGCAATTGTACCACTTCTTCCTATTGAGTTATACTTATATAACAATTTGAATTTCTTATCTACTTAGTATAAAGAAATTAAATTTCTATTATGCAAATTTAGATGACTGAAATGCTAAACTGTTACAATTTCATAAAAACAAAATGATCATTTAGTTTGATTGTAGTGCAAAAGATAACTACGTTCAAATTGAGGTTTAACTCATCCTTACAAAATCGGTTCATAAGTTAAGGAGTGTCTCTTATTTATAAACTCTTATCTACCGATGTGGGACTTAGGTTTTTCCCAATAGAGAATTATTCATCGCGGAAAAAAAATTGATACACTATTTTATTATAAGAGCATCCACAATGGTGGGTGCTTCACCTATTTAGCACCTGAATAAATAAGCATCCCGTTGTGGAGAGAAATGTTTGGTGTTTATAGAGAAGGGTGGCCATGTAAGCACCCTCTCTTTAATCTTTGTGGATCATGCGTAATAAAATGTACATAAATCAATAAACTTTTTTAAAATACAATGACATTGAGTTATTAACAGATCAAATTCAGTAACTTTTGCTAAGGTGCTGGGTTAGAGAGATTGATTGCTTATTAAGTAATATCATTGAAAATCATAAAATAGATATGTGTATATACATGATTCACTTAAACACCTAAAATAAAATGCTATGTTGTAGATGGTCTAATTGTCCCATAAGCATGCTAAACATGTCTCAAATGAGACGGAGGCGGTAGCAATAATTAAGGCTAGAAGTTAAAACTAGCAAATCACCCTTAATGGTACAGGTAAGCACTATTAATATTATTGCAACAGTAACACCAAAAAAACCAAGACAACGGAGAATCTTAATTATTCCTATCTCATACAACGTTTTCTTTTTTTGACAAAATCTAACACAACGGTTTGTGATTAAACACGTTCTAAGGTCTATTCATAGACCACTGGCACTGATGATAGGTATGTACTAGCTAGTTTAGTTTTAGAATTAGTGTACCAAGCCAAGCTTCCCGTGACTCGCATTTTATTACTTTTGTTTTTCATTTTCATTTTCGTTCTTGAACTTCTTTTGAGGCAATTTTCCCACTTGATTTGTATCAAATAAAAAACATTTTCATCAATTCATAATAAAAAAGATTTTCAAGCTTTTGATTTCAGAAAAAAAAGTAATATTTTTAAGAGGTTTATTTCCATTCACATGAAAAAATGTTGACCATCAATGACGCCCTCAATCCTGACACAACTACACCGTTATATTTTTTCTTTATTTCTTTTGATTAATGTTATTTTAGAGAAATACTAAACAAGAATTTATATAAGATTATGTCTTGTTTCAACTTTTGGGTGAGAATCGAGTGTGAGCTTAGTTAGGTATGGTATCAGACAGTTGGAATGCTATCCAATTATATGTGGACGTATTTTTTAACAAAAGTATGTGGACACCCAATTCAGGTAGCTACATTACCTAATTAAATCACAAAGGTCAAATGCAGTTACTATTATAATTTTTGATAAAAATAATTTAGTGCAAGAGGATGATGCTCCAACCAAAGACACATAAGATTTTAAGATTTAAACAACATTTACAATATATTTATAATCATCTCCCTCCAAAAATACTAGTGAGACTTGAACCACGAATCTATGGAGTCAAAATTTGTCTTTCTAATCAACTATTCAACTATAATACCAGATTTAAAATTGCAACTATATAGTTTGCGAGTCGCTTTCTGCAACTCATGGGTGAGAGTTCTCTAACTTCAAAAGTTAAACGACTTTTTTCCTATCTCTTTCATCTCATATTTTTCACTCCATATTTATCTAACGCTCTCTTCTCTCTAATCTTAAAGTTACATAAAGTTAAAAGATCCAATTATAAGGGATCCAAATCCAGTGGCGTTGCCAGAATCTTGGGTCAGGGGGTTCAAATTTTTAAACTTCAATTTATAATAATTATAATAATATATATTAAAAAAATTACATTATATTCAATTTGCAATGTACTCGCTTGATCAATTTTTTTTTTACAATGTACTAAAAAAACTCCATCTATTCTTTGCAAATGTCCCCGACGGGGTGTCATGTTCTGAAATCGTTGAATAATCAACTCATCATCAATTTTGTCGGCCATATCTCTCTCAATATAAGTTACGGGACAATCATTCATGCAATCATCTCCCATTTTATTACGCAATCTAGTCTTTACTTATTCATAGCAGAAAATGTTTGTTCAACGGTTGATGTGGCGACGGGTAATCATTGCTAACTTCAAAAGTCGATAGACTAATGGATTCATATATCTTCCTTTGAAGTGAAAATGTGGGATAAAAACTTCCAAAAATTATATGATTTAACTTCATAAACTAAATATTAGATAAAAATGAAAAAAGGGAATGTTGAAAGAAATTTGCAAACTTTAATTTAAAGATAGGTTTTGTCTAACATACACAAGTAAAATGATCTTGCATCATGCACAAGTATCCTTTTCACCATTAGATCAATAAATTACATCACATCTCAATTCTGCACAATAGAATTTGCCCTAAAAAGTAAGATAAACAATAAAGAATTGATGTATCAATTTACAAATGGGCTATTCTTACTATCCTTGGCCATTCAACGCTCCAACCAACCCTATATTCAAGTTAAGTACTTCACTTGAAGATTGATCACCTGAAGTGCTTTGTCGTCCCACTTTGCTAGTGCAACTCTAATTTCTGTCAATTTATAAAATGATAACAAAAATCGAAATTTGGTACTTGAAACGCCTCAAATAGTGCAACTGTTGCTACCCATTGTCGATAACGTAGAGCTCACAATGTTACATCACTTTAAAGCAATTCATTATAATTGTACTCTATTAGTTCAATCTTTTAAGAATCTATGATGGATTCCACAATTTATATAAGATATTGTTTAGGATGGATAGCTTCATTAAGTAACTTATGGTTCTCCTTAAAAAAAAAAAGTAATTTATGATTCTTATGTCACATCATTCTCCTCCTAGATAAAACTCGTTGCACATTTTTTTAATTTTAAGACTTTCTTTAGAGTAGCACTTTAGTGACATTAGGGTGCCAATGTCATCTGACATTGATCAACCACAATGTCACAAGTGTGAAAAATGATAAAAAATCATGACTTTCTTCTCTTATTAACAAGCATTTTTTTATCTTTTTACACACCTGTGACATTGTGATTGACTAATGTCACATGACATTGACACTTCAATGTTACCAAAGTGCGATTAGAAGTTATCATTAATTGAAAAGTCACATGCAATGAATTAACAAGATACTTTCAAACAAGGAGGAAAATATGATGGCACCTAGCATTGGAAAGCTAACCCTCACAACTACAGTTGATATTTTTTCCCTAACAGTTTTGACCGGTTATTTTTGACCATATCATGTGATGTTATGAATAAATATGATTCCTAAATTTGTGAAAATCTATACACCAAATCTGATGAAAAATGGCTTCTCTGCATCAAACTGCCTGGAAGTAACCACTTTTGAATATAGTATACATAAATAAAGCAACCTTGGATTCCAAAAAGTTAGTACAGATTAAAGTTTCAACTTAAAAAGGTAAATTTTAACCCCCAACAAAAAAAATATTAAAATAGGTCTCAACTAAATGAGTGATATTAGATAAAGAAATGCATAGTAGTATTATAAAAAGATTTGTTCTATCACTCACTCTCACTCACTGCCATCCATATGCCAGTTTGGAAAATTATTGTTTTTAATTCCAATTAATTATTTACTTAATAATGCTTCCAAAATCACATCTGGCACCATCTATCATTCATTCACCTTGTGACTAAGATCTCTCACCCTCTCACCCTCTTCACAAGTACTTGTTAAAATTCCCAACAAGTCTATTCTCCTCTCTCATTTTCCACTTCTCATCTCTACTATATTGCCCTATTCAACTCTAGCCTCTATGGCAACCAGAGTCGCGACATCAAGGTTTTTGATATCTCCGTGTATATTCAACCGCGATTAAGATATCAGTCACACTTGATCGCAATTCTCTACAGTATCTTTACCTAATTTTTAAAAAATTAGGCTGTTTTCGCAACCTGAGTCGCTCCATCAATTTTTATTTTTTATTTTTTTTTATTTTTTATTATATATTGATTGTAATTCTCTGCAATATCAAAGATCACGACGATGCAAGACTCAATTGGTATTCCTACATGCTTTTCACCAGCAGATAAGCTAACCGATGATCATGGAGGCGGTGTGACACGTTCCGGTCAGAGTGTATACATGTCAGTATACAGAACAAAGGTAGCTGATCATTGCCGTTTGATAACCATCACATGGTGCAAAAACTTGTTGCTTCATGGACTATCAATATCAGTAGAAGGTCCAGAAGGAGAAGCCCAATATACCTGCAAAGTTGAACTAAAGCCATGGTATTTTTGGAGAAAACAAGGTTCAAAACGGTTTATAGTTGATGGAAACAAAGCTGTTGACATTTTCTGGGACCTTAAAGCTGCTAAATTCAACGGAGAAACAGAACCAACTTCAGAATACTATGTAGCTGTTGTTTGTGATGAAGAGGTTGTTCTTCTTCTTGGTGATCTTAAAAAAGATGCTTATAGAAGAACAGGTTGTAGACCAGCTCTTATTGATCCTATATTGGTTTCAAAGAAAGAGCATATATTTGGTAAGAAGAAATTCTCAACCAGAGCTAAGTTTCATGAGAAGGGTAAATGGCATGAGATTTCTATTGAATGCAAGAATAGAGGAAATGGTGGTGGCGATTCTGTTATTGTTGGATCAGTTCAGCCAGAGATGGAGATAAGAATTGATGGACATTTGGTGATTCATGTGAAGCATTTGCAATGGAAGTTTAGAGGTAATGAATCAGTTCATCTTAGTAAAATGAGAATTGAAGTTTATTGGGATGTTCATGATTGGTTATTTAGTCCTGGTTTGAAACATGCTTTGTTTATTTTTAAGCCAATTTTGTCATCTACTATTTCATCTTCTTCATCTTCTCCATTATCAATTCAAGCAAGGAATTGTGAATCAGTGGAGGGATTTAGTGTAAGTGGTTCATCAGAGTTTTGCTTGTTTCTTTATGCTTGGAAGGTTGAATGAAAAAAGTCATTTCAAGGATCGTATGCAGTCAGAAGACATGTGCATGCAGTCACATGTATTTCAATAGTCTAATGAAGATTGAACGGCTTATAATATAAACCGTCCAATGATTAAACGACTGAAATGCATGTAACTGCATGTAGTCGCACCGCACCCGATCCAAACCCGATTTGAAGTACTCAATACTCACTATCAAAGCCGGCAAAATAAAGTTGGAAAATGAAATGGGACACCAAATGATGGAGAAATAATGGAATGGTGAGTGAGGAAGCATTGACTGATAGCAAGTGGGGCCAAAATGGGTTTGGGAGTTAGTTACAGCTGGTATTGAGCAAATACGCATAATTGCACAACAAGATAGATAGTATCACATGCTTAATAATTCTCCATATGGAGCTATCTATTCTAAGTCCACACCTACACTTTGCACAAATTGGAAATGTTCTATGTTGATCTAATCTTGGTAATTGAGCTATAAATGTACTTTAATTTCTTCAAACCGAGGTATAGTGTAAATTAAATTTTGAATCATCACAGAAATATAGACAGTAGATTAGTATTATTGTGATGTGAATGTCTGTATTTGCGTGTAAAATGTTGATGCATGTGGCGGAAAATTGTATTGCCCGGGAAGAGAGGAATGGTGTTTGGTGATGATGTAGAAATAAAAATGCAACAATACATGTATGTGCACCTCAATGCATATTAATAATTTCTTTCTACTAGTAGTTGGATTATCTATATAGTTGTCAACATTATTGCTTAGCTGCCTAGGTCCATAATGTTAAAAAGTTATAGTTTATAATGCTCCAAACTTAAAGCTATAGTTTTTTTTTCTTCTTTTGACACATTAGAAAGTTTAAAATGCTCCAAACTTAAAAAATGTAAGAATGGTCCAAGGTAGCATGGGGACTTGGATTGGGTGCATTCAGTGACTTCATGGAATCACTGTAGTCATCCATGTCATCACTATTAGATTGATTTCTCACATTTCATCCACACTTGAACTTTGTCCAAAAAATTAAGAAAATAATATAGTTTTAGAGATATATAAATAAAAATACTACCAAATCCATAAGATGGACTGACAACAATATTTTAATCTGGTCAAGGAAAAAAAGAGTTGATTTACGTGAAACCTATTTTCGATTGAAAATTTTAACAAACTAAATTTTAAAATAAGTAAATTTCATTTTTTTAAGTTATCTAATCGAACCGATCCAAATTTAATTATCTAAAATACATTAGGTATGAAATTTTTTGTTAAGCCTCACCAACTAGAATCCGGATTGCCTTCTCTTGACGGTCCCCTCGTTGATGAGGTCAACATATTTATGGTCATTGAATCAAAAATCAGATAGTTTATATTTCAATGCAAAATTTTTAAAATCAAAATACGGAACATGAAATCTAAACCGTCAAATTTCGATTCAACGGTCACCAATATACTCACAATCTAAATTCCACCAACTAGCTAGTAGGGGAAATCATTTTCGCGGGAGCTTCCCTTAATATTTAAAAAATCACACTAGTATCTGGGAGTATATTTCAGATTGAACAAATACTAGAAAAGAAACTCCTTTTTTGAGTTTTGATAGAGTGGATCCATTAGATGAACACCGTGAACTTAACTCAATTAGTAAGAGCATTGCATTATATATGTAGGAATCGAGGTTCGAACTCCGGACTTCCCACTTATTTATTTTAAAAGTTAAATTTCTAGCCACTAAACTACTTGTCACTTGATAAAAAAAAAAAATGCGCATTAGATGGACACCAGTTAGTTAAGCCCAAATATATGACACTGTTTTTGGTCCAAGGTTATAGTATTCAGTTCATGTGATAGGCCAGCTTAAAAACAATATTCTTATCTTCTAACATTTCATGCTGTACAATTGAATGCTACATGCAAAAGTGAATTTTTTTAGATACAAAACGATGCATGCACCAACCATAAACTGTACATTAGAGTGACAGCAGCATTTGCCGCACATAATTAATAATATCAGATTTTGTAGATGGGAGGTCAAACTCATAAGAAATAAGTAAGACATAAACAACAAAATTTATCTTTTTTTTTTTTTTTTGTAGCAGTTGAAGCAATTTTGAGCATAGGGAGATAATTGATCTACATCAACGTCAAAAACAATATTAATGAGGCAGCTTGAAAGATCCAGAAAAATGCGACAGAGGCTGATTTCTCAAAGAAAAATAGTTGGTAGGCCCATATGCATTCTTCATCACCAATATCATAATAATAATTTAATTTAATAATTAACCAGAAAAGTGACAATGGCCATGTAAACTTACATATACAATCGGTATCGGGCGGTCAAAATCAATAACTGCGTCACATTGTTATTGTGTAGAGTCCAAATCCTATTGAGACTCATTGCGTAACACAGTTATTGCGTGGAATCCAAATCCTATTGAGACTCGTATATCTTCAAGAACAATCATCAACGGGAAAGAAGCGACATTTCAAACGGGTTCTGGTATGAATTGTTATTATTTTTTTCTTTGAATTTTGCAAAAATAAGTTGTCATTTTGAACCAAATCCAAACCACCTTGCCAAGAAGAACTTGTTTTTCCCACGAGAGGCTTCCTTTTCTGCATTTGATGATACTCCTGGACTAGGAGATTGCAAAATTGGCGTAGCAAGTTTTACTGCAAGGATAAGTGTTGTGTTACCACATTTATAATTGCAAAACAAGGTAACAAAGACTTACAAAGAATATTTTAAATGGAACCTATTAACCAAATCATAAGTTCAAAACATACCTTTTGCGTCCGTGGAATTTGTTTTTGAACTTGCATTGGTAGTTTCTCGGTCAGATGTAGAGCTTGACTTTCTGTCGCGAACTTTATGCTCCATATTTCCTTCACTATTTTGGTCACCTGCGAGTACAAAGAATAAAGGAAAGAAATTGTGACCATGTCATAATGTTCAATTCTACATAAAATTGTTTTCTTGATAATATAGAGTAACATTCTGTAGTGTTCTTGATGCATTTACCTTTGGTTCCTTTAACAAAATAAAGTTACAAATCCTTGGTAATGAAATGCTGTGTTCGATTTAATGTTTTCCCAATTGAAAACTAGGAGGTTGTTAGGAGTTCAACGTTGGACAGTCTCACATAAAAAAGGAGGCTTATAAGCCAATGTGCAATGAGTATTGAGTCATTCTATCTAATAGATTAGTCTTTTGGATTTGATTCTTTGTTTAAGCTTATGCTTGTAACATTTGATGTTTTCGTTAAGAAGATTGACTTCTCAAAAATGGCTACTCATGAAGGATTTTGAGCGGATAATGTTGAGTGAAGTGTCGCGGAATGAAAGCCCCTAAGGAAATCAGCTCTCGTAGAGTAGTACATTGTTAGGAGTTCGCTAATCAGGAAGAAAAAAACATTGTTAGGAGTTCAACATTGGGGAGACTCCTAAAAAGTGAGGCTTATTAGAAAATGAGTTTCCCATCTAATAGACTAATCTACCTTTGAGGGGACTGACTTCTCGAAATAGTTATCCACGAAGAAATTTAATCAGCGGAGGGTTCTTAAAGATTAATAAGAACACATCCACCTTTTTATACTTTCCATATAAATTCCTTCAAATGAAAGAGTCTCGCCTTAATCCACTCAGCCTATCAGAACACACAAAAATGTATAGGATCACAAGAGATTTTAGGACACAGAGCTTATCAGAAAAAGTTTCCTTTTGCAATTTCAGTAACAACTTCACCAGAAAAGATTTAAAGGAACGTGGTTGAAGACAAGGTCATGGTTCTTGCATTTTTGCAATTGAACGTTGCTATATGGTACGAGAGATTTAATGCGCGACTCATGCACGACATGCTCAAAACACACACTTTGTTTGGTGAATGACCTTCTTCTAGTTGGTTTATGGATTTATAAGATAAAGATGAACTAAGATATATAAAATATAATATAATAAACTAAGATAATATAAAATTGTTGTCGGTAGTAGCACCATCATCTTCCCTGTCAATGTTGCACCGATAAAAGCATTACAACCCTTAAGATGCTCCGAATTCATGTTTTATTTGGTGAATCTGCTTAGTTAAACATAAATCATCATGAGATCAAGTGCCAAATGCCAAAGCATTACTGTTTGACAAGATTAATTACTGAGAGGAATAATTCGTGCAATTAGGCACGAAAATTTTGTCGTGCCTT